>NW_025966249.1:22528-35815 GCF_021869965.1 Rhincodon typus
CGTCAGCTTTCCTGCTCCCCTGATGCTGCTTGGCCTGCTGTGTTCATCCAGCTCTACACCCTGTTATCTCATATCTAAACTCATCTGCTTTTATTCAAAGACACTGCTTACCTAGTTGTGATTTGCGAATTGTTGTCATTGGTCTTTGTGATGTTAATCAGTGAGTGGTAGTATAAGGGTGCACGATGTATAACCATCTTATTTCAAAGTAGCCTAGGAATTGTGAAAATTTTCCCATCTAATTTACCTTCTACCATCTTGATGAAACAACGATAAAGGAACTGTTGATCAATCATTGTAATCAACCTTCATCATCAAGTTTAGAGCAGGCCTACAAATGATATGGAAACCCTAGTAGTGTGGAAATGTCCAGAACCATAGGTCAAAAACATTTTTTAACCAAAACAGACCGCTCTTATCTTTCCCAGTATTCCCTGTCATCATCATCAGCAATTCCCCAGACACAAGGATGACCTTTGTCAGGCTTGATGAGTGCTGTGATGACTCTGAAGCCCAAATTTGGATCCATTGGATTTCCTACAGTGGCAGCAGATTGTTGTGAGGATAAGTGAAATTCATAGCATCCGTCCTGTTGACTTCCTTCTCCTCTGGCACCACCACTCCACCTCATATTTCAGTTAGTCAATACAACAGCCTTATAGATCGAGACTACTTCTGTTGACTTTAAAGACCCTGTTATTGAAAAAGTTTTGTAGCTTGACTAACACTGGCATAGTTGACATAGTGCTGGACTACTTCATACATTTAATATCATTTATTGCAAGTTTGGGTTTCTGGTTTGAGACTTAGTAATTTGAGAGTTTTCAACATGTTGTAGTTAAAAATTAACTTCATTTCTGTAGCCATGCTGATTTTTTTTTAAACAGTTGAGGCTTTAGAATGAATGGTGATTTATGCATTAGAAGGTAAATAGTGAGTCCTGGGTTTTTTAGAGAACTTTCAACAATTTTAAAGATTTAACGAAAACACCCATATAGCTTATACAGGGAGACTTTTCTTGTCAGGTTTTACTTTGAGAGGAATAATCCAGTGAAGTCCCTGGAATAGACTGGTTGTATAGAGAAATGCTCTGTTGAGAAGGAAAGGGTATAGTGAACTAGACCAGCTTTGAGTGAAGAGTCAGTATTAGTCCCAGTCTAAAATCATTGGGACTAAACCTTGAAGAGGCTACTTAAAAGCTATATACATTTGAGCAGGTGCATAATAGCTTCTTTCTGTAACTATCTGCTTTTAATTCGAGTCTCGACAAAAAGTTGAAGTTACAAGTGACTTAAATCTAAAAGGTGTTACAATACTCCCACCAGAGTCCCTATAAGAGTGATGTTTTGGGTACACACAAAAGCGGTTTTGTTTCTTTTTGATTTATAAAGGAGTTTTTGGATTAATAGGATTATACTTTTGTTGCGTTTAAAAAAATTTGATTTTGTGATATAAATAGATGGTTTGATTTATTCTACATTTAACATCATCTCTTTTCTTAATAAACCTCTATTTGATAGTTAAAGCAAAATCTGCAGAACTGCACGTGCATATTTCACTGATGGCCTGGTGGTATTATCATTAGACTGTTAATCCAGAGACCCAGATAACGTTCTGGGGACCCGGGTTCGAATCCCGCCACGGCAGATGGTTGAATTTGAGTTCAATAAATATCTGGAATTAAGAACCTAATGATGACCATGAATCCACTGCCGATTTTCAGAGGAAAAACCCATTTGGTTCACTAATGTCCTTTAGGAAAAGAAACTGCTGTCTTTACCTGGTCTGGCTTACATGTGACTCCAGACCCACAGCAATGTGGTTGACTCTTAACTGCCCTCTAGGCAATTAAGAGTGGGGAATAAATGCTGCCTGGACAGCGATGCCCTCATCCCGTGAATGAATAAAGCAAGAACCACATTGTTAAAACCAAATCAAAATATGATCTATCAAGCCACATCTATCGCCTGTAATACCATCAGCTGGGTTCATCACAACATATATTTAGCAAACGGGTTACATGCCTTCACTAAATGAGTAAGAACTTGGAGGTTACACCAGAATTGTATGCAATATACTTATGATTGCACTGGAGACGGTACAAAGATTGAGCAAGACGTTGCCTGGAATCTTTTTCAGATAGGTTAGGGTTGCTTTCTTTGGAGTAGAGCAGCATGAAGGGAGAGGCTATGGGTGTTTTCGTTAGGCCAAAAAAAAAGTTTATAAAATTGAGAGAGGCTCAGATAGAGTGCAGAGAAAGGCCTTATTCATTTTGATTGTGAGATCCATACACTAAATTTATATCTCTGGTTAACAGATAGGAAATTTTTCACCTATAGGGTGGTGATAAACTGAAAGTTACTGCTTGAAAGAGTAGTTGAGCTAAAAGCCATCATAACATTTAAAAACTACTCATATGTATTTGAATTGCTGCACAAGGCTATGGATCAAAAGCTGGAAAATGGAATTATGCTGGATAGTAACTTATCGCTTGGCAGGAACACATGAGGCCAAATTATACCAGTTAAACGGGGTGAATGAGAAAATACTTTTAACACTTTTACTTTTAATTAAATAACATATTAAAAGTCTACGTGCAAAACAAACATGAACATTAAGTTCTTGCTACTTCGGAATGTTAAGTTGAATTCTTTAACAGTGTATCATGCCAAATAACGACACACATACTTTGAAGTCTAACGCATTGGCTCAGGAAGTGCCATAGGTGTGGTTTCGTATTATTGTCCAAATAATAAGGCCAAGGTAATAATTGTCCAAGGTAGGACTTATACAGTAAATAGTAAAGTCCCGAAGAGTGTTGTGGAACAGAGGGACCTAGGAGTACAAGTACATAGTTCACTGAAAGCGGCGTCACAGGTGAACAGAGTGGTGAAGTAGGCATTCGGTATGCAGGCCTTCATTAGTGGAGGCATCGAGTATAGGAGTTGGGACGTTACGTTACAGTTGTATAAGTCATTGGTGAGGTTGCACTTGGAGTGTTGGTCAGTTTTGGTCCCCTGTTATAGGAAAGATATAGTTAAACTGGAAAGTGTGCAAAGAAGATTTACGAGGATGTTGCCAGGACTAGCAGACCTGAGTTATAGGGAGAGGTTCGCCAGGATAGGACTTTATTCCTTGGAACGAAGGAGAAAACGGGGTGACCCTATTGAGGTGTACAAAATCATGAGGGGCATTGATAGGATGAATGCAGGTTGTCTTTTTCCCAGGGATAGGAAATTGAAAACTGGAGACTGTAGGTTTAATGTGAGAGGAGAAAGATTTAAGAAGGACCTGAGGGGCAACTTCTTCAAGCAGAGAGTGGTGCATATATCGAATGGGCTGCCAGAGAAAGTGGTTGAGGTCGCTACAATAGCAACATTTAAGAAACATTTGGATAGGTACGCAAATGGGAAGGGTTTAGAGGATATAGACCAAATGTGGGCAATTGGAACTAGCTGAGTGGGCACCATGGTCAGCATGGGCCGGTATGTGCCAAAGGGTCAGTTTCCATGCTGTATTACTCTATGACTCCATTGTAATTTTCCTCAGTTCCTCCATTCCATTTCCCAAATTACAGCCATTTCCAGGATATGACTTGAATCCTTGCATCCTTTAAAGTGAAGACTGATGCAAAATATTTGCTCAATTCATCTGCCATCTCTTTGTTATCCATCAATTCTCCAGACTCACTCACTACAGGAAGAGCCAACACTCACGGTGTTAACTTATGCACTCATGGAACATGAGCATCACTGGCTGGCCATTATTTATTGTCTATCTATAGTTGCCCTTGAGAAGGTGGTGGTGAGCTGCCTTCTAGAACCACTGTAGGCAATGCGCTGTAGATTGACCCACAATTCCCTTAGGGAAGGAATTCCAGGATTTTGACCCAGTGACAGTGAAGGAACAATGATATAGCTCCAAGTCAGGATGGTGGGTCGCTTGGAGGGCAACTTGCAGATTGCGGTATTCCTATATTGCTACTGTCCTTGTCCTTCTGTATAGAACTAGTCATGGATTTAGAAGGTGCTGTCTAAGGATCTTTGGTAAATTTCTGCAATGTATCTTGTAGATAGTACATGCTGTTACTGAACGTCTGTGGAGGAGGGAGTGAATGCCTGCGAATATGGAGCCAATCAGGCAAGCTGCTTTGTCCTGAACGGTGTCAAGTTTCTTTAGTGTTGTTGGAGCTATGCCCATCCAGGCAAGTGGGAAGTATTCCACCACACTCCTGACTTATGCCTTGTAGATGGTGGACAAACTTTGGGAGTCAGGAAGGGAGCTACTCGCTGCAGTATTCCTAGCCTCTGACTTGCTCTTGTAGCCATTGTGTTTATGTGGTGAATCTAGTTCGATTTCTGGTCAATGGTACATCCCCTTCCAACCCTGCAAGATGTTGATAGTGGGGGATTCAGTGATGATAACTGAATGTCAAGGTGCCAATCATTCACATCTCTAATCTTATTTTCCCTGTACCAATTTGCATGTGGTTCAGGTAATAATCCAGACAGGTTCTGTTTCATAATTTAGTGTCGGGTTCCTTATATGGACTGTGTAGAACCTCTCTTTCCTTAACATGTTTACGTAATTGGCACCTACATGGTCTACACCGACTGCCATCATCCCCTGTCTCTAAATTTTTCTCCAGCCCTGAACAGATATCAAATGTTAAGTATGTCCATAATCAAGTCTTTACCTGGGTTCTTCATCTTTACTTGAACGTTTGGGACCATATTTCTTAACAAGGTTCCTATAAATAAAAATAACATTTAATATTAATACAGGTACATGCATCTTTGTCTGTGTAGTGCTTTAAGGTATCCGAAAATTTTCTAAGTGTTAAAGAAATGCAAATTCATTTTTTCATCATAGAATTCCCACTGTTTCATTCAGCCCAACAAGTCCACACCCACCCTCCGAACAGCATCCAACCCAGACCCATCCTGATAACCCTGTGGCTAATGCACCTAACCTACACATCCCTGAACACTATGGGCAATTTAGCATGGCCAATCCACCTATGTGGTATGCACATCTTTGGACTGTGGGAGGAAACCGGAGCACCCGGCAGAAACCCACAGAGACATGGAGAGAACTTGCAAACTCCACACAGACAGTCACCCGAAGTTGGAATCAAACCCGGGTCCCTAGCACTGTGAAGCAGCACTGCTAACCCACTGAGCCATTGTGGCTAGGGTAACTGCATACTGTTTAAAAACAGGTTTTAAAAAAAAATCTTAGCAGCAAGCTTGAAATTGCTATCTAATAATTGGAAAAATCATATATGTGATATGAAACAAAGATCCCTGGAAAGCTTCATGGTTGTAATAGTTCAAATAACATGTGAAATGCAAGTCACCTTTCCCGAATAAGGCTACTATCTCGTCAAGGAGAGATGACTGCTGGTGAATTTAATCGGAAGGTTACCATGCCTAAGATGAGTGACAAGGTTCTGAAAGCAGGGCCTTCATCGTGACCTCCGTTCGTACGGATTCAATACACACTGTTGGTTCATTCTGCATTGCAAGCTAGTCATCCAACCAACAGAGCTAACCCACTCCAATAAAGCTGAAAATTACTGGTGCAAAACATAAGATAATTGTAAAATATGTGAATTTTATTGTGGTAGAGTGAAAAAGAGCTTGCAGGTGCAAGTCCATGTGTGAACAAAGAAAATGTACAATAAAAGTCCTTTACAAATGTTTCCATACTTAAGTGCTACCCCTGAAAAATTTCAGACTGGGCAGAGGATATCATTACAGTATTTCATCTTTTAATAAAGACTGCTGGCCCCTTAACATATTAACATATTTTATATCCACTTAATTTCACAATTGACTGCATTGTTTACAGACAACACACTGTTACTGTGAAATCTGTTCACACTTTCAGGGGATTAAGGTCCCAAGAGTTATGTAATTGACATAAGTTGCACTCTTGTTACAGGTATAAAATAATATTGGGATTTACCGTGTGATGCATTTGTGTTCCAGTTCAATGAATATTTCTTTTAAATAATTGAGAATGTTTTAGCTTTTTAATTATAACAGTACAAAGGAGAGTGGAAGCCTGTTGTAAAATTGTTTAATATAGTGGACATTTGTTTACAGGGCAGCAGGTTCATGTCTTCCAAAAGAAAATCTTTATTTAGTCTTCACTTGCTCGTTAAAAATGGCTAAAAATAGAAATTTTCTTACTAACGTGATGCAGATATGAGGAACGGACCTTCCACTGTACAATTACATACAAATGTACGAACACGAGGAAATGACCACGTAGCCCATCTAGCCATATTTTGTGCAGCTTTGTACATTATCTGTCTTTCCCAGTTAGTCAGTATTTTGGACCAGTGGGGAGCCAATGTAAAACCATTTGGCCAATGTAGAATGAAAACGTTATCGCATGAACCAGATCAACACTCCCTTTAAAAATACTGAATTGATCACACGGCAAATCTTCAGTCACTTTCACGAATATTGAGTTGTCAAATATCCATAATCATACGAACAGACACTTGGTAAGTAAGCTTTGGAAAAGAAGTACAGAGCACAAAGGAATTTCTGCATCCTTTGTTAAACAAAACTGCCTGCAGCTTGCTGGAAGTCCAAACTGAGCAAGGTTGTAAATTCAAGGAAAGGTGAAACCGACATCATTAAAGGGATTTAATGAAGCAAAAAGATACAGCATGACAGAATAGATATTTGCATTAAGAATTAGATCAACTACAGAAAGCAATAAGGTGGGAGAATGTAGATTAGATTCGAAGACAGAAAATATACATAAAGGAAAAGCAAGAAAATTAATTATTATGTATTCTAGAAAGCTCTAAAATTTAACTGAAGTGAGATTTAACGGTTCAAATTGTTCAGTTCCTGAAAAGGAAAGGTCAATCAGCTTTGTATTAACAATTACTACTTCATAAAAATGGCACTCACACTCTTGATTGCCAGGCTTGACTTTCTATCAGCAGTTTAACACACTATCACTGTACAATTTCTACAACAAGAGGAAAGTCAAGGCTATTGGCGCAGAGCCAAAAATGGATCAACAAAAACTGATCGATATGCATAAGAGTCACAACTCATGGTGCGACTTTTGACTTGATATTATCGGCTAGCAAATTTAAGTGCTCATGCTTAATGCATTTATTTTTCCAATAAAATCTGTCCAAATGTGATGCTTAATCATTACAGATATGATTAGCCATCAAATGGTTGATTGTTCAACTAATTCACATGAAGCTTTACTAGGTAAATCAATCTTCAAATTTAACTGAAAGTTTGAAACCACAGCCGTTTCTCACATTCCTAAGTAGCACCTTTACTTTTCTCTTTAAACTGAATGGCCTTGGTTTTGTTATCAGCTGTGGAGGGATAGTGTTGAGCACTGACCTCAGGAATGTTGCCCACAAGAGTTTAGCAAGCTTTAAAGCATCAATTTCCTCTAATCTGATGTAGATTTCAATCTGGTGCATGATCCGTGACATTCAGCAACAGTTAGTCAATCAGATTGAAGAATTATCACTGACAGCAAATCAGAAAATTTACAGTTTGTGTTATAAGATCTTTTTAAATCATTTCATAAAGTAAAATAAAAACTGATGCTCACATAGGATTACAGTGGAAGCTGAAATATCAAACAAACTTTAAAGATTATAGATGATTGGCCTTTTTCAGTGCCACTACTTTTCTATGGCTTTAGGACTGCAATTAGCTGGATAAGAATGAAACGAGACGAGTACAATCCCACCCACCCAGACAACAGTGGAGAGGCATTTGAAGAGGACAAAGCGATCAACTATATTAAAGGTTAGGGACAACTCAGGAGGTGATCATTTAACTTTGGTGAAATTGTACTAGATATAATTTATGACTCTGATACAAGTCAATTGATATTCCAGCAGGGTGGAAAATTAATTAGAAGAATTGAAATGGTGCATTCTGGGAGAGAATGGAATGGATCTGGGGACAACAAGCTCAAGGCCTTAAAAGGCGAGAGGATGTTGAAGATGCAGCACAGGGTAATAAAGGCATATTGAAAACAACCTGAAGGCAGAACTATTAACATATTCAACAAAGCTCAACATTTCACAGCCAGAATAGTGCAGAAAAAGTTGACATAGCAAATGAATATTTGTTATTTATATTTGTAAGAACTACAATAATGAACACTGTGCAAGAATAAGGCAACAACACTGACAGCAACTTTCAGCTCTCCACATTTAACTGTGCACATGCAGTATCAGAAGGTGCTGTCAGTTTCACAGTGATGACAGCGCGTAAACTTCACACGGTCAGGAAGATCACACCTAGAGGGAGACACAGTCTGAGTGAGAACATAGTTCGGGGAATTTGGAGGCAATGTGGTAAATCAATGCAGAGGGGGTCAAAGGTACTTTTTGCTTGCTATTCTTTGGCACATACTTCATTCAGTTGCATGGAAAATTGTCAAAAAAGTTAAATGGTGGGATGACTCAGCACAGGTTACTGAAGTTTACAGAACAAGTAATAGGACAGAGAATGTGGAAAGTGTCAGGAATCTAATTTAAGGCACAGATGAGGGGATAGTCACGAGAAGGCGCAGGGCAGTCAAAACAGCACAGAGGATGCTGTACTTAAATGCACTCAGTAAACAAATAAATGAGCTTGCAGTGCAGATTGAAATTGGCAGGTACGATGCTGTGGGAATCACAGAGATTTGGCTGCAAGGGGATCGGGGTGGGGGTGTCGGCTTGCCTTGTTAGGAAGAAATTAAATTAAAATGTGATAGCGAGAGTTTTATACAGTCAGAAGGCGTAGAACCTGGGTGGGTAGAGTTGAGGAACTGTGTAGGAAAAAATACCCTAAAGGGAGTTGTGTACAGGTCTCCTAGCAATAGTCAGGATGTGGGGAAGAAAATAGATCAGGAGATAGAAAAGGCATGTAAGAAAGGTACTAACACAATAATTACGGGTGACTTCAAATGCAGATGGACTGAGAAAATCAGGTTCAAGAAAGGAATTTGTGGACCATCTAAGAGATGGAGCAGCTGTGGTAGAGCCCAATAGGGAACAGGCAATTCTGGATTTTGAGATGTGTAATGAGGCAGACTTGATTAGGGAGCTTAGGGTGAAGGAAACCTTCGAAAGCAGTGAGGATAACATGATAGAATTCACCCTGCCATATGAGAGCGAGAACTGGAATCAGCTGTAATGGTATTACAATTGAGTAAAAGGTAACTACAAAGACATGAGGGAGGAGCTGGTCAAAGATAATTGCAAGGAGCGCCTCGTAGGGAAGACAGTGGCAAAAGTTTCTGGGGGCAATTCAGGAGGCACAGCAGAAATTCATCCCAAGGAAGAAGAAACATATTAAAGGGGAGGATGAGGCAACCATGGCTGACAAGGGAAGTCAGGGACAATATAAAAGCAAAAGAAAAAGCATTGATGTGGTGAAGATTAGTGAGAAGCCAGAGGAATGGGGAGCCTTTAAAAACCAGCAGAGGATAAGTAAAATGTAATAAACAGAGAAGATGGAATATTAGAGTGAGCTAGCTATTATTACTAAAAAAAACGGCAAGTTTTTTTGAAGATAGCTAAAAGAGGGGACATTGGATTGTTGGAAAATGAGGCTTGAGAAGTAGTAATAGGGAACAAAGAAATAGCGGAGGAAATTAACAGGTACTTTGCATCAGCTTTCATGGTGGAAGACACCAGCAGCATACCAGAACTTTGAGAGAGTCAGGGCGCAGAGGTGAGTGTAGTGGCCACCACTAAGGAGGTGGTGCTGGGGAAGCTGAAAGGTCTGAAGGTGGATAAGTCATCTAGACCAGATGGACTGCACCCCAGAGTTCTGAAGAAGATAACCGAGGAGATTCTGAAGGCATTGCTGGGGATCTTTCAGGAGTCACTGGTGTCAGAGAAGGGCCCGGAGGACTGGAAAATCACTAACATAATATCCCGGTTTAAGGTGGGAGGGAAGCAGAAGACAGGAAACTATAGGCTGGTTAACCTGACTTCAGTCGCTGATAAGATTTCAGAGATCATTATTAACAATGAGATTGTGGACTATTTGGAAGTGCATGGTAAAACAGGGCTGAGTCAGCACAGGTTCATCAAAGGGAGATTGTGCCTGACATCTGTTAGAATTCTGAGGTAACAGACAAATTAGACCTATGGATGTGATCTATTTGGATTTCCAGAAGGCTTTGGATAAGGTGCTGCACAGGAGGCTGCTAAATAAGTGTTAGATGCAAGGTACTGGCATAGAGGATTGGCTGACTAGCAGAACCTGTAGGCTAACCTTAAGAGAATCCTGAACTAGGACTCCCAAGACCCTTTGCCCTTCAGATTTCCAAAGCCTTTCCCCATTTAGAAAAGGGATAAGGACATTGTTTTCAGGATGGCAACCAGAGACTATTGAAGCTCCGCAGGGTTCTATGATAGGTCCACAATTATTCAAGTTATATATTAATCATCCGGATGAAGGAACTGAAGGCACTAGTGTTAAGTTTGCAGATGACAGTAAGATAAGTGGAGGGACAACCCCCTCAAAATATATTAAGGTAGCCTAGACCCCAGCTTTTTCTTATTTTTAAGGCACATGTAAGGTGTTGTGATTCAGATGCAAACTCAATTTGTCAACTACTGGGCAAGAAGCAAAACAAATTTTACTTTTATACTGTAGTTAAAAACAAAAAGAAAGTAGAATTGGAATAACTCTACTGGAAAATTTGACAGAATAATAGATTATCTAACTAGTAAACAGCAACTTTCCAAGAGAGTAACATCCCATAAACACACCCTTGGAAAAGGCAAATTCAGTAAAATAGATTGTCTCATAAGCAATTCTAGCAGCAGGAAGAGAATTCCAGCTTTTAGCTCTAACAGGGAGGGGAATAACAGCTTCCACATCCAGTTTCAAGATCTCAACAGTTACTGAAAGTTAATACTAAAATCCTCATTCTGTGGGAGATTGACCCCACCCCTTCATGCTCCTTCTTTTGTTCCAACTTAAAAGAAACAACCCTAAAGCCTCACAAGTTGTTTAGTTTTCTGGCTGAGAACAGATCATGTATCACCCCTGTCTCAACCTCACTTCATAAAAAGTGCCAAAGGTCTCAACTTCTCTTCATAAAACAGAAAAAAAAAAGCACAAAATACACCTCTTAAAGCCATAGAATCATCACAGCAAGTAGTGTTGAGGAAGTGGGGAAGCTGCAGAAGGACTTGGACAGGCGAGGAGAGTGGGCAAAGAATTAGCAGATGGAGTACAATGTAGAAAAGTTATGCACTTTGGTATGAAGAACTGAGGCATAAATTATTTTCTAAATGGAGAAAGGCTTTGGAAATCTGAAGGGCAAAGGATCTTGGAAGTCCTAGTTCAGGATTCTCTTAAGGTTAGCATACAGGTTCAGTTCGAAGTTAGGAAGGCAAATACAATGTTTACACTAATTTCAAGACAGATAGAATACAACAGCAGAAATGTACTGCTGAGACTCTATAACGCTCTGGTCAGATAGCATTTGGAATATTTTGAGGAGTTTCGGCTCCATACCTAAGGAAGGACGTGTTGGCCTTGGAGGGGCTCCAAACGAGGTTTACAAGAATGATCCTAGGGATGAAGGGCTTGTCATATGAGGAGTGGTTGAGGGGTCTGGGTCTGTACTCAATGCAATTTAAAGCGATAAGGGGCCATGTCACTGAAACTTACAGAATACTGAAGCCTGAATACAGTGGGCATTGAGGAGATGTTTCTATTAGTAGGAGACACTAGGACTCGAGGCCACAGCCTTGGAATGAAGGAGTGATCCTTTAGAACTGAGATGAAGAGGAATTTCCTCAGCTGGAGTATGGTTAATCTATGGAATTCTTTGCCATATAGGGCTGTGGAGGCCAAGTCATTGAGTGTATTTAAGACTGAGATAGATAGGTTCTTGATGGAGAACAGGCAGAGAGATGGGGTTAAGAAACATAACAGCCATGATCGAATTGCAGAGCATACACGAGGGGCCGGATGGCCTAATTCTGCTCCTCTACCTTACAGTCTTATGACATTTCTGCTATTATGACAACAATAAATTCCAAGTCGGTATCTTTATGCTCCACATTTAGATAGTCAGGTTCTGTTTCACACAAACAAAGCTAAAGTTCAATTTCATTTCATGGGATTGTACATACAGACATTAACTATTCTGTCACAAAGCAACTGTCCACTTTCCAGGACGAATGCCTTGGAAATCACAATAGCTCCATTTGCTCCATTTTTCAAACCATTGCCTTTTGTAAACAGATTTTACTCTCTAAATGTTCTCTGACAAACAACATTCATTATACCAATTTTATCTAAAGCACAGAAATAAAGGCATTTATGAATGCTTTCTATTTTGAGCAGTGGAAAAAAAAAAAGTGGGCAGATCAAAAGTTCTATGAACTGACCATAAGGGAACAAAGTGATATGGTCATGCATTATACTGTCAATGCGTGAAGGACCACATGTCTTATCTTTATGTAATGTGTGCACTGGGGTCAGTTGCACCTCAATCAAGCATAGAGATTATGATGACATATTTCTACAAATCCTACTAGACTTCACATAGTAAATTCTTGCAGAAGGAAAATTAGTGTCAGAAGTTTACCTCCAGGAGGAAAATTAACCCCTACTGCCACTTTTCAGTCATCTAGAGAACATAGCAACATTCCGCGGTCTCAGCTATCAACCCATTTGTTGATCTTTGTGATGGATAGGAAATCAAAAGAGCACCAATGTCCACTTCAAGAACATGATATCTCTATTTCTAAATCAGCCTGTTTTCTTCTGAAACATTCATCCCTGCCTTTTCAAACTTCTTAAAGTGGACAGATCAAAAGTTCTATGAATTGACTATAAGGGAACTAAGTGATATGATCATTGACAATGTGTGAAAGACTACATGTCTCATCCTTATGGCAATGTGTCAATATCGATAGCTGGGTAACCTACCTCCACTCTCAACACTTCAGCTCATCCAAAATTCTTCTGACCATGTCCTATCTCAAAACTAAGTTCCGTTCACCATTAACCCAGTCCTAAAAATCTACTGAATTCTGGTTTCCCTAAAATCACAAGTTTAAAACTCTCATCCCAGTGCTTTAATCACTCCAAAGCCTTACCTTTCCACATCTCTGTAGCCTCCATCAGCAACAGAACATCCAAACCTTAGACACGACTTCAAGTCAATATAAGAGTCACTGAGGTCTAAAGCACACATAACGGCCCATTGAGTCTAAACCAGTCAAAAACAACCAGCTAACTATCCTGAGAGAGAGTA
>NW_025966249.1:36215-50000 GCF_021869965.1 Rhincodon typus
TTCCTGCTCCTCTAATGCTGCTTGGCCTGCTGTGTTCATCCAGCTCTACACCTTGTTATCTCAGCTAACTATTCTGATCCCATTTTCCAGCACTTGTATACTTTGGCATTGCATATGTACACTACCGCTTGCTTTGTCCAACTACTAGCAGACAAGCCTTTAACTCAGATACAGCCCATGCTCTGAATTCCTTTCATAAACCCCTATTCCACTCCTTTCCATCTTTTGAGACTTATTCAAAGTCTTACAACTTTGACTAACGTTTTGGTCACCACAGCTCATCTCACTATTTCACACCCACCTCCCACCAACACCCACCTCCCACAGGATCTGTTCCTAATATGATTTTGTGAAGTACTCTAGAACACTTTTCTGCATTGAGTCATCTCTAAATGAAAGTTCATTTGATTGATTGATTGATTGATTCAATTATAAGCACAGTCTTCTGATATCTCTGGCACTAATGGTGCAACTATTCCTTCACATAAACTGAATAACTCTCTCCGGCCTGAATATGTCAAATACTGCCTTTGTCTACTCTTGATTCTGATAATTAAAATAATTGGTGTACTTTTCAATAAATTAACATTTTAAAACTCATATGACTATAGTTCTTTTTCTCTGAGAGGAAGGAATTTTAATACAAATAAGGTTCTGCCCATTGTTGCAAATCTGATGCTCATATCTGTTCAATATGGAAGTTATTTACCCTTTCAGTGCAAGTATTGGTCCTCTTTCCAAAGTTAAGCAGCCTTTCTCAACAAGAGAAGAAAGAATGTTGAGATAAATGTGTAGAAGATGAATCTTTGACAAAGATTATTACAAACATAAAATATCATCAGATACTCAAACATAACAATTAGGAGCAGGGAGTAGGCCATTCAGCCACTCAAGCCTGCTACATATTTGATAAGATCATAGCTGATTTTTGTTGCTAATTTCCTACCCATCCCATATACTCTTGACTGCATTACTTAACTCAGCCTTACATATATTCAATGACCCCCATCTCCACTGCTCTCTAGGGAAAAGAATTCCACAGACTAACAACGATAGAATCACTGAATCCCTACAGTGTGGGAGCAGGCCATTCTGCCTATTAGGTCCACACCAACACTTCAAAAAGTATCGCACCCAGACCCATACCCCGTCTACTCTATCTCTGTACCCAAGTATTTCTCATGGCTAACCCATGTAGCCTGCATGTTCCTGGACACTATGGGCAATTTAGCATAGCCAATCCATCTAACCTGCACATCTTTGGACTGTTGGAGGAAACCCGAGCACCCGGTCGAGACGCACGCAGACAATGTGCAAACTCCGCACAGACAGTCGCCCAAGGCTGGAATCGAACCCAGGTCCCTGGCGCTGTGAAGGAGCAGTGCTAACCAATGAAGTACCATGCCGCCCATAGAGAAATAGATCAGTCCCTGTCTTAAATGGGAGTTCTTCTCCTTTTAAAATGTATTCCTTAGTTCTAGTCTCTCACACAAGGGAAAACATCTTATCAGTATCTATGCTGTCACGTCCTGAGGGTCCTGTATATTTCAATATGATCTCTTGTGCTTTGAAGCTTCAATGGATACAGGCTCAACCTTTCCTCATAAGGCAACCTCTTCATAGTATTTATGATTATTTGGAAAAGCACAGTTTGATTAGAAATAGTCAGCATGACTTTGAGAGGGGCAGGTCATGCCTCACAAGCCTTATTGAATTCTTTGAGAAGGTGACAAATCACATTGATGAAGGTAGAGCAGTGGATGTGGTGTATATGGATTTTAGCAAGGCATTTGATAAGGTTCCCCATGGTAGGTTCATTCAGAAAGTAAGGAGGCATGGGATTCAGGGAAACTTGGCTGTCTGGATACAGAATTGGCTGTCCAATAGAAGACAGAGGGTGGTAGTAGACGGAAAGTATTCAGCCTGGAGCTCGGTGACCAATGGTGTTCTGCAGGGATCTGTTCTGGGACCTCTGCTCTTTGTGATCTTTATAAATGACTTGGATGAGGAAGTGGAAGGGTGGGTTAGTAAGTTTGCCGATGACATGAAGGTTGGTGGAGTTGTGGATAGCGTGGAGGGCTGCTGTAGGTTGCAACGGGGCATCAACAAGATGCAGAGCTGGGCAAAGAAGTGGCAAATGGAATTCAACCCGGAAAAGTGTGAAGTAATTCATTTTGGAAGGTGGGATTTGATTGCAGAATACAGGGTTAATGGCAGAATTCTCAGCAGTGTGGAAAAATAGAGGGATCTTGGGATCCACGTCCATAGATCCCTCAAAGTTGCTACCCAAGTTGATAGGGTTGTTAAGAAGGCATATGGTGCATTGGCTTTCATTGGCAGGGGAATTGAGTTTAAGAGCTGCGAGGTTATGTTGCAGCTCTATAAAACCCTGGTTAGACCACACTTGGAATACTGTGTTCAGTTCTGGTCACCTCATTATAGGAAAGATGTGGAAGCTTTAGAAAGGGTGCAGAGGAGATTTACCAGGATGCTGCCTGGACTGGAGGGCAGGTCTTATGAGGAAAGGTTGAGGCAGCTAGGGCTTTTTTCATTGGAGCGAAGAAGGATGAGAAGTGACTTGATAGAGGTGTACAAGATGATGAGAGTCATAGATAGAGTGGGTACCCAGAGACTTTTTCCCAGGGCAGAAATGACTATTACGAGGGGACATAATTTTAAGGTGATTGGAAGAAGGTATAGGGGAGATGTCAGAGTTAGGTTCTTTACACAGACTGGTGGATGTGTGGAATGTGCTGCCGGCAGTGGTAGTGAAGTCAGATACATTAGAGACATTTAAGCGACTCTTGAAATAGGCACATGGATGATAGTATAATGTAGGGTATGCAGGGTAGTTTGATCTTAGTAGGATAA
This sequence comes from Rhincodon typus, assembly GCF_021869965.1. Classification (NCBI taxonomy): domain Eukaryota; kingdom Metazoa; phylum Chordata; class Chondrichthyes; order Orectolobiformes; family Rhincodontidae; genus Rhincodon; species Rhincodon typus. The sequence goes on from NW_025966249.1 coordinate 39,087, forward strand.
TAGGTCAACACAACATCATGAGTCGAAGGGCCTGTACTGTGCTGTACTGTTCTATGTTCATCTCAGGAATCAATCATGAGCCTTCCCTGCTCTGCATTTAATGCAATTATATACTTTCTTAAATAAAGAGACCAAAACTGCACACAGTACCTAAGATGTAGATTCACCAGTGCCCAATGCAACCATAAAAAACCTTTGTTATTTTATATTCCATTCAATTGTAGATTGGCAAGGAAAGGAGTTAACGGAGACACCAAATCATTAGAAAATCCCGAGCCAACTATCCAACTCTATTAAATGAATCGTCTCTCACAATGCACAAAGATGTGCTTGTAGACAAATCAGCCAACCTGGCAACTAAAGGTATTCACAATCCATTGCAAGCATCTAAGATAACTTGCATTCAAAGGATCAGTTAACTAAGATTGCCTAAATGGTCTGAATGACTTGTAATATACATAAAACATTGGGGAAAAAGAAGTTAATACTTGCAGTGGATCAATTCTCCTTTTACTATCAATTCAAATTCTACAACTGCAGGAATCCTTCAGTAAACATTGAATATTTCATTCTTCATAATGGAGAAAGTGAGGGTAGAATGGTTAGAAAAAAAGCACAAATATGGAACTGAACATGCTTCTTCAAAAGTTTTTTTTTTGTTAACATGCCCAAACAGCATCAAAAGCCTCTCACCCAAATTTGTTTCCGAACGAACAAACACAGGCGAAATAAATTGTCAGTTTTACCACATTTTGTAAGACAATGATCTTTTGCAGCCTCATTGAGAAAGTACAGAACAAGCATTCAATTAACATTCCTTTCCTGTCCAGTCTTCTCCACCCTTTAATCCCATTCTACAGTACAAGCACTAGCGACAATACATTGGGACATTTACTGTTTACAAGTGTTTTTTCCTCCAAACTCATCCTATGGTACAACGGATAAAGATCACACTGAAGGAAAGTGGCTTCAGGGATTGTATGTGAAAACATATAAACACTGCTTGCATATCCCTGGCCTGAGCAACATTCCACTTTGCTCTCCCAAAATGATTCCAGGTCCAGGAACCTTCAATTAGTTGTGTGGAAATAGCAGCCAAGAAACTTGCGTATAATCTCTGTGATCTCAGCAGTCAGCCTACACATTAGTGCATGCACTATACGTTTCCCCTAGATTTGTTTTCTGATTTCCCTGAAGCGTTTCTTCAGGTTAAGTTTTACAACTCCATAAAAATAGTCTTTTTGCAATGAAGCAGAGAATGTTGGAAATATTCAGGTCTGGCAGCATCTGTGGAGAAGGAAACAGAGTTAACATTTCAGGTCAAAGACTACTTCAGAACTGAAGGGAAATTGAAATGCAATCAACTATAAGCAAGTGAAAGGGAAAAAAATTGAAAAAACAAACAGGAAGATCTGTAATAGTGCGGAGGGTGCGGGAGATTTACTGACTTAGATTTTAAAAGTATTAATTGCAAAGAAAGTGGTAATGGTTGATATAAAGAAAGAAAAAGGATTTGCCAAGAATGGGTTCAAGGAGCAGAATAATAAACAGCTCTTGTCCAAAAAAAGACAGCATGACAAAATAGTTGGCGCAAGGAGATAGCTAACAGTCCAAAATTGTTAAAGTCAACGTTGAGTCCAAAAGACTGTAAAGTGCCAAAGTGAAAGATGTGATGCTGTTCAGAACTTGTACTGATTTTCTCTAGAACACTGCAGCTGTGTACGGAGGTGTCCACATGTGAGCAAGTATGCACTTCCACTTAGAAATACATTAATAGCAAAATCAATTTTGTTTCATTTGTTCACATTTCTACACAGTAAATAACAAGTCCCTTCTCTTAACAATTATCAGTCTAAGCAGCTCTCCAGACACAATCATAAAGTGCTCCCACCTAATTAACCTCAATGTCAAAACTGAGCATTTTTCTTTCTTGGTCAAAGCTTAGACTTTCAGAAGGCAGCCATTTAATAGTTTGCCTTCCAGATACGAGTAATGTTCTATTTTCCAGTTTTATTGTACAGTTTAGGTTTGTTCTTCTGTGCCAGACCTGTAAAAGTACATTTTTGAAAAAGTACATCTTTGAATAAGTTACATGGAAACTTGCATTAAATAAGTATACACCATCAAATGTGTTTTAATAGATCAAATCAAAAAATACTTTTAGCAATTTATTTTTGACAGCAATTAAATTACTAGTATCAAATGTCTAAGAAGTCAGAAGTCACACAACACCAGGTTATAGTCCAACAGGTTTAATTGAAATCACAAGCTTTCGGAGCACTGATCCTTCTTCAGGTCAAGCCAAATGACACCAAGTGACTTCACCTGACGAAGGAGCAGCGCTCCGAAAGCTGGTGTTTTCAAATAAACCTGTTGGACTATAACCTGGTGTCATGTGACTTCTGACTTTGTCCACCACAGGCCAACACCAGCACCTTCACAAAATGTCTATGAAGGCTTTTAAAGAAATAATTCAGCGCACATGGTTAAAGATGACAAAGCCAAAGGTTTCGATGTACATTCTTACCTTAATTGTTTTGCGTAGCTCTGCTCTATGTCTAACCTCTCTTTCACAAATTTTGTATATCTTTCTAAGAAGTCGATTCCCCACTGTGTGTGCTTCTCTATATTGTCAAATTGATCCTAAAGTAAAATAAAGGAGAGCAGTATTAATGAAATGAAAGTCATGAAATTAGAATTATATAAATTATTATATTATTGGCAAAACCTGCAATCTAAAAATACCATCTCCTGAATCAAAGCAAAAATGACCAGGAAAAGATCACATGTAAAGAACAATAAGTGCATATAATTCAATGTAGGCAGTGACAAATTTAAACCAACTTTTGCTCCAAACAGTTAAGGAATAAGGAAAAACAGGAAAAAATATATAGAATTTAGATGTAAAACTGTACACCTGTCATTATATGTAATTATACATTAAAATGTATATTATCTATATGGTATTTACAAACATATCCAGTACAGAAGGCTAATCAACATACAGACACAAAGGGCAGTGATCAGTAAAATCTACATTTTTTTTTCAAAAAAATAGATCATGCACAGTAAAGCAGACGTTTGACACAAGACATGAATTGCTAATGGTGCTGGTAATCAAAGTCAAAGGGGAGATGGTGGTGTGGTGGTAATGTCACCGTACTGATAATTCAGCGTAGCAGCTAATATTGAACTTCAGCATCATGGTCCATGGCAGCTGACAGAATTGAAAGGTAGTCTCAATAATGATGACCATGGAACTATCATTGATCCAGTTTTAAAAAAAACACGTTTCGCAAATGTCCTTTAGGGAAGCAAATCTGCCTCCCTTACCTGGTCCAGCCTGTATGTGACTTCACAGCAATGTACTTGGCTATAAACTGCCCTCAGAAATGGCCTTGTAAAATCAGTTCAAAGACCATTAGGGTCAGACAACGAATGTTGGTCTTACCAGTGATGTCCACATGCCAAAAAATTAAAAATATCTCAATACTAGACACCATCACAAAGTGTAGGAGCTCTCTCACAAAACCAGTATCATTTTTTAAAACATAAGCCAATTAAAAAGCTTTGTAATTCAGCAAATTATTTATAGCTTTTTTTTTAAATATTAAAGGATTAAATGAAATCTTAATGAGTTTTACATTAAACCATGGCTAAAAGTTGATTAAATGTAATAATTAAAAGTTGATTAAATCTTGTGGTATCTCCCAAAAGTAATCTTTTGGCCCAATTTTTTGAGGGAGTTACATTGTAAGTAAAGAAAAAAACTGCTTAGAAATTATACTATGTCATGACAGTGAATGTTACTTATTCAACAACTACCAGCATCACACCTGCATTACGGTATTGGGCAATGGGACTGAATCAGAGGTAACGGTCAAGAAAATTGTTTGGCACAAATGCAAATCCAGGTTAGAAGTTGGGAAAAAAAAACTAAGAAAGCTATCATTTCAATTATAACTTATCATAAAGATATAACAAATAAAATTTCACTTTGATCCCAATACAACATTTAATTTTCAAAAGACAAATGGTGCAATAGTTCTGTCCTTATAATTCCATTGTTAAGCAAAGCAATGGACATGTCCTGAAGTGAGCAGAAGTAAATGGGAGAATGTGGAATATTCAATTTGAAAGAAGCCAAAGCCTTTGGCTGACTGGCCTGCAACACTTAGTCGTTCACAGCTTTGCCAAAGCCATAGAAGATATGCAAGGCAGGGAACTCTTCTTTGCAACAAAGTTGTTTTATAAACAAGCTTTTTGCATGGATCAATCAGTAGCACACTTTAAATTTGTGTACACCCACCACAATCAATAATGTCAATGCACCAGCTTTAGCTTCATACTGCACTTTTAACTATTGACACCAGAGAAGATTCAGCCATTTAAACTTCAGAAACCGCACAGTACAGTTAATGTAGCCTGGGTTGGCCAATGTTTATTCTTCACCTTTTCATTCCAGCTGGCAAGAAATGCAGATACGCAAAAGGTAATGCTCTGCTAGATAAGTCAAAGGTAGAGATCAATAGACCACTTTGACATTTTCTTTATATTAAGTACAAACTGAACTTTAACTTCAAGTATACACGGTTACGATGTAAGAAACAGATTAAAATGTATTTTTCCCCAATACGATCCATAAAATCTACTTTTATTTCCAATCTGTTGTTTAAAAAAGGTTTTGAAATGTTCTTACCAGTCAACCACTACATGCCTATGAAAAATCAAACATTAATAGGAAGAATAAGTTAAAGTGTGCAATTAAAATCAAACCCAGAGGGAAGTGAGGAAAGCGAGGAAAGACTTGCATTTTTCACAGTCACTGTGATATCCTAAAGCGCTTTGCAGCCAATGAAGTATGACAAGCAGTCACTGTTGCAATGCAGAAAACATGGCAGCCAAAGTATGGCATAGCAAGCTTCCACAAACAAGTTAGGATAATGACCAGGTAATAAATTTTTGTCATGTTGATCGAGGGATAAATACAGGCCAACACCCCAGGTAAAACTCTGTTCTCAAGACAGTTTTTAGTAGAATTTTATTGCACTGAGTCAGTATTAAGTCAAATTTAAACTCTTATGAAGAAATTTGAAAATGATGTGCATCATTTAGACATGTTTTCCCATATAACTTTTGTGATATTACAGCTGTCAATACACAAATTAAGACATGTTTGCTTTTGAATATCAAGATTTTTAAAAATATGGCTGTTGCAAATATCTAGTTCGTGGCCCATGAATTTTAGTTAGAATGTTGTTTTTGTTACAGAAACTAAAAGTTTAACTACAGAATGGGACAAATGAAACTGAAGCAGCATGAAGTCTAGTATACTTAAAAAGGTTGGGGTCATGTGCTTTAACAGATTAACAGCTAGGAAGATAAGGCAATCAAAATGCTGAGTTTCAGTGATTGCTGAATATCCAATGTAATGGTCCAGAACTAAATGCTGAGGGACACACTAAAGCTTGGGGCAGCTGCCACCAAGACGCAATGAGGAAAGACCACCATCTGAGGACTTCTTGCCAAAGTACAATGGAGTCTGTTTAGTTATCAGAACTTCTCATTTTCTTAAATGTACGTAAATAGTGGCTGCATAAGAAAGAAATGCTTTTGGCCTTTGCAACTGCAGGGAATATCAGATCCAATGTTTGTTTTTCTGCGCACAGAACAATCTTAAAAGCATCTGTTTCTTGCTGTATGGCTCTATCCTTTAGTAACTGTGTACGTACATAAAGATTTTATATGAATAAAGTATATTTTTGCAATAAAAATTCTAACGTTACGGCACATTGGCCGTAACAAACACAGAAGTTGCTGGAAAAGCTCAGCGTGTCTGGTAGCATCAGTGAAGAGAAATCAGAGTTAATGTTTCTGGTCCGGTGACCCTTCCTCAATTTAGTTCTTACACCCCTGGACTGTCATTTCTACAAGCTTTGTGGACACCATGTCTCCAATTAAGTGCGGCGTTGCTTCACACTTCAATCTCTTCTATTCTCATCATATTAAACATACCTGGGTAGCTTTAACTACCAGGTGCAGGGCTGGATGAACACAGCAGGCCAAGCAGCATCATAGGAGCAGAGAGGCTGACGTTTCGGGCCTAGACCCTTCATCAGAAAAGGGGGAGGGGAAGGGGGTTCTGAAATAAATAGGGAGAGAGTGGGAGGCGGATAGAAGAGGGATAGAGGAGAGGATAGGTGGAGAGGAAACAAACAGGTCGAAGGGGCGGGGATGGAGCCAGTAAAGGTGAGTGTAGGTAGGGAGTTAGGAAGGGGATAGGTCAGTCCAGGGAGGACAGACAGGTCAAGGGAGTGGGATGAGGTTGGTCGGTAGGAGATGGAGGTGCGGCTTGAGGTGGGAGGAGGGGATAGGTGGGAGGAAGAACAGGTTAGGGAGGCAGAGACGAGCTGGACTGGTTTTGGGACACGGTAGGGGGAGGGGAGATTTTGAAACTTGTGAAATCCACATTGATACCATTGGGCTGCAGGGTTCCCAAGCGGAATATGAGTTGCTGTTCCTGCAACCTTCGGGTGGCATCGTTGTGGCACTGCAGGAGGCCCAGGATGGACATGTTGTCTGAGGAATGGGAGGGGGAGTTGAAATGGTTCGCGACTGGGAGGTGCAGTTGTTTATCGCGAACCGAGCGTAGGTGTTCTGCAAAGCGGTCCCCGAGCCTCCGCTTGGTTTCCCCGATGTAGAGGGAGCCACACCAGGTACAGCGGATGCAGCATACCACATTGGCAGATGTGCAGGTGAACATCTGCTTGATGTGGAAAGTCTTCTTGGGGCCTGGGATGGGGGTGAGGGAGGAGGTATGGGGGCAGGTGTAGCACTTCCTGCGGTTGCAGGGAAAAGCTTTAACTACCAATAGTTTCATAAAAGCAAAACACTTTTTATTTTAGATTTGCAGCATCCACTAAGTGCTAGAGAAACTCAAAATGCTAAATCAGCTTCAAAGCATTTAGCAAACCCTAAAGATTAGATTAAAGAGCTAGGAGTAGGCCAGTTACCATGGAAAATAGGTGGAACATAAGAAGGTCCTTTGTTCCATTTATCTTAGAGCAAGAGTGGGCAATTCAGCATCTCGAGTCTGCTCTGCCATTTCATACGATCATGGCCAATCTCACCTTGGCCTCAACTCCACTCCCCTACCCACATTTCATAACACTTCAACCCATTACTAATTAAAACTCTGTCTATGTCTTGTCAAATTTACCTCAATGTCCCAAAGTTCAACATACTGTGGGGCAGAGAATTCCACAGATTCACAACACTTTGAGAGGAGTAATTTTTCCTTGTCTGTTTTAAATCTGCTATTCCTTGCCCTAAAACTATGATCTCTCACTCTAGATTGCTCCATCAGGAAATATCCTCTCTGCAACTACTTTGTGAATCTCCTACAACATCTTATTCAACTCAATTAGATCTCCTCTCATTCTTCTAAACTCCAGAGAGTATAGGCTTAAATGGCTCTTCATAAGAAAATCCCCTGAGCTCTGGAATCAATCTGGTGAACTTGATCTGAACTGCCTCCAACGTAACTACATTTCTCGGGTATGGTGGCCAAAATTTGTCAATTCCAGATGTGGTCTCACTAATATCCTGCATAGTTGCAGCAATACTTCCCTATATTTAGTGTCATTATGCTGACTAGGACAGAGAGGACAGATGGGTGAACACTTGGGTAGCCTCTAATTGACACCAGAGATCTAGGAAAGAATTACCCATCCCCTCTTCTTTCACAGGCTAGCAGGCAGCAGGGTTAAACCTGTTGGCTGCACACTGACAAGTAGGGCAGTGCCAATGCATGGCATCAATAACCCATATATAGGTCTCCATTCATTCACAGACAAACATCCCACCAACTCATGATCTTCAAGGGAGACCCAGTCTTTTGCAGTATAAAACTCAGAAGAACTTTGCTAAAAAGTACCAAAAACTATATTAAAACTTTGGTCATTGTTAAATTTCCTAAAGAATATCTGTTAAACTGGAATATCTGAAGCGTTAAGCCCTTAAAATGTTCAGCATATTACCTATTGTAGTGTGAAAAATTAATGGAAATTTGGTGCTTTGGAAACAGATACTTTTCCCCCATTTAAACTGTGAACACCATGTCTCAAGAAAGTTGTTCTCAATTGTGATGCGGACCGGAAACGTTGAATTCAATTACTTCCTCCTTATATATGCCATGCAGCATACTTGGACTTCAATTGATGTACTTGTTCCGAGACTTTAGACAAAAATTTACATTGGTAAAATACAATTCAAGAATCTTTGAAATACTAAAACCAAAAAGGATGCTGTGATGCATTTAAGCACATTAGGAAGAATTTTTTATCAATGTGCAGATATTTAGGATCAGTTCTCCTCATCACTAATAAAAAACATTGCAAGCACATAACGGTGCAGCTACACAAGAATTTAAAAGGACCACATACTAAAAGAAATGAATCACGTGCAGAAACTATATTTTAAAATCTGAACACTGCAGAACTTTTTTAAAATTACTGATGGTTGAAAGATAAATATCAGCCAAGAAAATGATTCTACCACTGTTTTCTAAGACGTCCAATATAAAATCTTTGATGACGGACTCTCACATCTTCCCCACTGCCAATGTCAAGAGTTACAATTAATTCTATAATTCTGCTTTCTCTATACTGCCCTTTTTAAACAGTGGATTTACATCAGCTTCCTCCAATCTGTAGGAACTGTTCCAGAATCTAAAGAATATAACCAGAGGAAGATAACCATCAATAAATCCACTATTTCTGGGGCCACTTCCTTAAGTGCTCTAGGGATTTACCAGTCTTCAATCCCATCAGTTTCTACAACACCATTTCTCTGTGAATACAAATTTGCTTCATTCCTCCCTCTCACTAAACCCTCTGCACCTCATCATTTCTGGTACATTATTTGCGTCCTCCTTTGTGAAGGCAGAAGCAAAGTAGGAATTTAGTTTGTCAGCCATTTATTTGCTCCCGCATCATAAAATTCTTAGACTATAAACGGACTTGCACATTATTTTTAACCAATCTTTTTTCTTTACATTTCTATAGAAACATTTAGAGTTGTAGATTCATATAGCCCAGAAAAGACCCTTCAGCCCATCGTACTGCACCACTTGAAGTGTGCTAATCCCAATTTCCTGCACATGTCCCTTATCCTTGAATGTTGATGGTAGTTGAAGTATTCAGTTTTTTTAAAAACAAGGTTGTAAGGTTTCCAGCCTCCACTACCATCCTAGAGTTGCATTGCAGAGTCCCACCACTGGCTGAGTGAAGAGGGTTTTTTCCCCCCATATCTACTCAGAATCTCCTGCTCCTTACCCTAAAACTATGCCCACTCATGACTGACCCCTCAACCAAGGGGAACAGCTGCTCTCTATTTATTCTTTCCACACCCCTCAATCTTATACACCTCAATTATGTACCCCTCTCAGTCTTCTCTGCTCTAAAGAAAACAATCCAAACCGATCTAGTCACTCCTTAAAGTTCAATTTCTGGTGAACCTCCTCTGTTCCCCCTCCAGTGCTATCACATCCTTCCTGTAGTGAGGCAACCAGAACTGCACACAGCACTCCAGTTTGGCCCAACCAACGCTCTGTACAACTCCAACATTACCTCCTTGCTCTCATACTCTATGTCACGACTAATGAAAGCAAGTGTCTTATATGCCTTCTTAACTATCCTATTCATGTGCACTGCTGACCTCAGGGATCTGCGAATAATTACATCAAGAACCCTCTGTTCCTCTAAGCAACCCAGTGTCCTGTTATTCATTAAACATTGGAATAATAAACAAGATGAGGCAAAGTGCATCACCTCGCATTTATCACAATTAAATATCATCTGCCACTGGTCTGCCCATCTGACCAACCGATCTATATCTTCCTGTAACCTCCAACCATTTTCTTTGCTATTAATCACTCTACCAACCTTGGTGTTGTCTGCAAATTTGCTTAACATTCCTCTCCATATTTTCATCTATATCGCTTATGTATATAACAAACAATAAGGGTCCCAGTACTGATCCCTGTGGCACACCGTTGGACACTGGACTCCAGTCACTCAAACAGCCTTCTGCCACTTTGTGTCCTATTACTAAGCCAGTTTCTGATCCATCTTGTCAAGTTTCCCTCAATTCTACGTGCTTTAACCTTCTCAGTCTCCCAAGTGGGACCTTGTCAAAAGCTTTGCTAAGAAATCTATATAAACTACATCAACTGAATTTCCCTCATCCACACACTTGATTATATTTTCAAAAAATTCTAACAAATTTGTTAAGCACGACTTCCCTCTGACAAATCCATGTTGACTATCCTTAATTAACCCATGCCTTTCCAAGTGGGTATTAATTTGCTCTTTCAGAATTTTCTCCAATAGTTTCCCTACCACTGACGTGAGACTCACTGGTCTGTAATTTCCTGATTCATCTCTACCACCCCTCTTAAAAAGTGGAACCATATTAGCCATCCTCCAGCCCTCTGACACTTACCCTGTGGCCAGAAAGGAATTTGTGTCAGAGCCTCTGCAATTTCCAGCCTTACCTCCCACGGCAGCCTGGGGTGCAATTCATCCGGGCCAGGGGATTTATCAGTTTTTAAGCCCGACAGAGCCTCCAATTTCTCCCCATTCCCTATGGGAAACTGTGCAAGTTCCTCACAGTCCCAAAGAGAATACAGAAGAGAGGTACTTATTCAAATTTAGTCACAATGAGGGAGGATGTGGTTGCATTAGAGGCAGTTCAGAGAAGATTCACTAGATTGATTCCAGAGATGACAGATTTGTACTATGGAGACAGACTCAGTACCTTAGGTCTATTCCCTCAAGTTTGGAAAAATTAGAGATCTAATTGAGGTGTATAAAATGCTAAAGGGGATTGACAAAGTAGACTTAGAAAGGATGT
>NW_025966250.1:0-50000 GCF_021869965.1 Rhincodon typus
AGCTGGATATTGATCATCCTTTGCTTAACTATGATCATAACAACTGTGAACTATTGTTTCATGGGTAAAACTAATCCAGTATTTCTGAAGAGAAACCGCATGTTAGATCTTCTAACACAGGGGATTTACAAATATCCAACTTGCGAACACCCGTGCTTATGAACACGATCTCATACATTGATGTGATTTTAAAGATGTGACATACAAATATTTTCTGTACTTATGATGGCTCCTTTATGTTGTCCTGCATTGTGTTCTGACTTGCATATAAATCAACTCATGAATGGACTCCAGAACAGAACCTGGTTGTAACCTGGGGACCACCTGTACATGAATCTCATGCAAACTGCCCAGAACACTTCCCTTGAACATTTCTCCTTATCTCTTACCAACATATGTAATGAAATGTTGCAGACATATGCATAAATTTAGTGTTTATGGACCTGTACATGTCAAGTATAAAATTTAATTAAATGTTCGAATTGATTTGGATTTATCTTCAATAAATATTGCTGCTATGATTTTTGATTTATGAACCAAAAGGACTATATTGCTTACATTTTTGCAAATCACATGATATTCAAAGGACAATCCTGATGAATAAGAACTATGGAGTAATGTAAACAGAAAATTCTGGGCTAGTCAATGCTTCAGGCTTCATCTATGGAGAGAGGAACAAGGATCATGTTTGAAGTCAGCTACCTTCCATTAGTACTGGGAAATGTTAAAGATGTAACAAGTTTTCATGCTGTTAATTTTCAGCAGAAACATAGGTGATGTTCATCAGTTGAAGGAAGGAGCCACCATCGAAATAAAACGTTCTCCTCAGAACACAAATAAGTCATGCGGTTCATGAATTTCAGTGCGAGTGTGAGGCTAAGAATTTAGGTCGTATTTCCCAAAGACTGTTCACAACAAGCAAAATATTGGCATGCCCGAACAGCATCTGCTTGCAAAATGCAAAACACAGAGTACACCATTAGATATCATCCTAAAATTGACAGAATTTGCTAAATAACCTTGTCCATGCTAAAAAATTATGCTAACAAGTAATTTAAGATTGTCAGTCAGGCTTGCAAAATGGTGCACTTGTGCAGAATGGAAGCTACATATGTTAATTATTGGGGCTTCTTTTCTGATAGGAAGAATATATAATTCATTAATAACAAAGTAGGTAACAACCATCCTCTGGTTTATTCCACAAGGCAATGATTTGACCAATCATGTTAACCTGCTCAGCTACAACTGAAAGCTTGGTAGATAACTATCGGTCATCATCCAACTCATGCATTTTTCATGGGCACCACTTCTACCAATCAGAGTCCACCTTCCAATCAGCTAGCATTTTCCTCTCATACAGTATAAAATGTTCTTTCCCTTTACATTGGTATTCTTGCAAAAATCCTGAAGAATGCAAGACAGAAAGCTTTGACAAAATGTCTCTCTTTCAGGAAGACTTCAGTGCTGTACGACTAAACAATTGCATACTAAACACACTTCTGTCTTCCATTGCAATAAATTTAAATTTTTCATATTTGCTTAGAACTTCCTTAATGACTTCCCTTCCACTTTCAGTGCCTGCTGCTTGTCCATAGTCCTTTTTTGTGAGACCCCTTAAAATGCTTTAATGCATAAAAGACTGCTATATCAATCAATGCTGTTTTTGTTGATGAGACAAAAAACAGAGAATTTTTTTTAACACTATTCTGGTCATCAAAATAAATCATCTAAATTGTGGTCATGAATTTGAATCAATAAAGGGAATTACTTATTATTTTCACGCCTCTTACATTTTATGTTGAAGTATGGTTAATAGACTTGAATGTACCTGAGCAGAAACATGCAGTTACAAAATATTTCACAGAGATTACTTTTAATTAATCACTGATACACAGATTAAATAAGAAAACCAACTAGATGTGTCCTGAAGTCTTCAACTGTCTGGCTGGCCAAACATATGGTCAATCAAACTTTATTAAATTTTCAGGTCCTGGCCAACTGTGATGAAAAAAAAACTATAGAATATATTATTTCTTAGATTCTTTGTATCTACAATTTCTTTATGATTGTGACATGTGCAGCTAAATGATTACTTGCTTCAGCCAAGCCTGTTGCCACTTATTGTGCATGGTTGATTTAACATTTAATGGAGTATCAGGTATGTTACTTGTTTATTTCAAAATTGTACCACTCTTCAGCTGAACCTGAAGTAACTAGAAACATTTCCTTGGTTACCAACAACCTTCGTCTGGCAGATAATGTCTATGAATGCACTTTTTTTGTATCTTGCAAATTAATGTTTAACATCATTAAAATTCTTCTAATGAAATATTCAGATTTCCAGCCTCTGCAGTATTTTATTTTTGTACTAAATTCCTTCTGTTGTTGCAATGCTTGAAACATATTTTTCTTTCAATTTCGTAGGTGTATCCTTTGTTTCCTAGATACACTTTTAGACTCTATTATAGCTTCATTAATAGAGGATATATGATAAATAGGTTGCCCAGGTTGTATAGAATAAATAGATTTCCTACATATTCATGGCATCATTATTTATATACGTTTTAACAGATGGTAAAAAAACTTGCTACATTATTTATGACTTTTCAGCACTTGTGTCATTTCAATTTGATGTAAGGAGATTTTTACAACCTGCATTAATCAACACAAACCATAGAGTCATAGAGCTATACAGCATGGAAACAGACCCTATGGTCCAACTTGTCCATGCTGACCAGATATCCTGGATAAATCTAGTCCCATTTGCCAACATTTGGCCATATCCCTCTAAACCCTTCCTATTCAAATACCCATCCAGATGTCTTTTAAATGTTGTAATTGTACCAGCCTCCACCAATTCCGCTGCCAGTGCATTCCATACACGCAACACCCTCTGTGTGAAAAAGTTGTCCCTTAGTCTCTTTTAAATCTTTCCCCTCTCACCTTAAACCTATGTCTTCTAGTTTTTGACTTCCCCACCCCTGGGAAAAGACCTTGTCTGTTTACGCTATCCATGCCCCTCATGATTTTATAAACTTCCTAAGGTCACCCCTCAGCCTCCAACACTCCAGGGAAAATTTCCCCAGCCTATTCAGCCTCTTGCTATAGCTTAAACCCTCCAACCCTGGCAACATCTTTGTAAATCTTTTCTGAACTCTTTCAAGTTTCACAACATCCTTCCTATAACAGGGTGACCAGGATTGCACACAGTATTCCAAAAGTGGCCTAACCAATATCCTGTATAGCTGCAACATGACCTCCCAACTCCTATAATCAATGCACTGTCCAATAAAGACAAGCATGCCAAATGCCTTCTTCATAAAGCTATCTACGTGGGACATTACTTTCAAGGAACTATGAACCTGCACTCCAAGATCTCTTTGTTTAGCAACATTCCCCATGACCTTACTATCACAATGAAAACCATATTCAGCAAAATACTTGAACAAAAATAAAAGGCAATAGATAAGATTTAAGGGTTTCTTCTGCTCTGTAAAAAGCTTGGGTAGAAATAGGATTTAATGGGCATGCAGGCGAGGGTCTAAGGATGCTGTGAGTGAAACTGTATCCTCAGTAATCATGTAATAGAGAGTCTGATAGAATGTTGGGACTAGAGGTGCTTAGAGCAGGGAGGTCTGCTGCACACCGTCATGTATATATTGTTAATAGATATTGCTTAAAGGAAATCTTTGAGGTCAGTCTGAGCTTCCACCAAGAACTGATGAATCCATACTTAAACATTCCTACAATTTATGCTTCCCAATTCCTGTATAAACCTCACAAACTCTTGATCAATCTGTTGCCTGTGTACCAGTTGGCTTTGACAGGCTATGCCTTGATTTATATCTAACTTGAAACTAAATAATAAAGTTAAGACAGAGTGTCCAAATCTAACCTTTTAGAGGTCATTGCTTCCATAACTGCTTGCCAGTTCTCACTTCAGTACATGTTTTGTTACAACCTGTAAGGTATAGCCTCATTACTTTTTACTTCCAATCTGTGACTGATTTGTACAAAGCCATAGTCTCAATGGGCAGACAGAGAAAGAGAAAGAGAAAGAGAAGATCTTGGCTCCTTTTATCCTTTTTCACTGAGTGCAAGTTTTTTTTTGTTCAGTTTTAAATGGAGGTTTGACATTAATGTCATTCTTCCTGTAAACAGATCCTAACTTCAATAGGCTCATTGTATGAATTATATAAAACAGAAAATAAAACAATATATCAAATCATAGAATCTATACACTGCGGAAACAGGCTATTCAGCCAATCTAGTCCACACTGACCCTCCCACCCAGACACTGTAATTCCCACAACTAATCCACCCACCAGATCCCTGGACACTAGGGGCAATTTAGTATGACCAAACCACCTAACCTGTACATCTTTGGACTGTGGGAGGAAATGGGATCATCCTGAGGAAACCCACACAGGCACAGGAAGAACATGCATACTCCACACAGCCAGTCACCTGAGGCTGGAATTAAACCCAAGTCCCTGGCACTGTGAGGCAGCAGTGCTAACCACTGAGCTACCATGCCGCCCTATATAATACTAAATTCTAAGGCAACAAAGCTTTAATACTGAAAAATAATGAAGGGAAATTATACTTAGTGATCACTCCCACATCTAAGTAAATATCACTTGTGATGATATTATCTCTTACAATCATCCACCCTTTCTTAACCTGCAATAAACACAGTCAGTGCAAATCAGACATCCTCCACATGTCGCCAGTTAAATTGAAAGCCTAATCACAGTTATTTTTGTAGAAGAGTAATTTCAGAAAAAAAAACTTCAGGTAATTAATCCTTTCAAGCATATATTCTGAACTGATCTCCAGAAATAGAGACAGAGAAGTCAAAGGTGGATATAAAGAGACGGTGATGTACCAGGTGAAGTTGAAAGTGGAAATGAAAACAAAGCAATGGAATTTTCCAGTTCATGGCGCGAAAGGGAGAAGGCTCTGACACAGCCATCAATCTAGCAGGAAAACTGTTGAGGCAGAAGAGCTGAGTGGAGCTGGGATAAAAATGTTCTGTATGTCTCATAAAAAGGGCAGAAATAGCTGGAGCTTATGTATTACCCAAAGCAACACACCTACTGGAGAAAATGAGTTGAATTGAAGGAGGAGTTGCCCAGAGCAAGAACCAGCTCCGTCAGGTGGAGGGAGGTGGTAGTAAATAGGGGCTCGATGGGCCACCATGCAAGGCAGAAGTCATGAGATCTGAAGCCATTGATGTGGAGAAGCAGGGGGATTTAACATTCATATTGAAAATGAAATGGGTAGAAACAAGAAACTGGAAACTGTGGATATGACATAGACCTTTGGAAGAGTCATGGATGGTGGTAAAAAGAACATGTACAAGGGAAGAAGAAAAAAAGAGAGGACATTTAAAAGGCATCTGGATGGGTAAATGAAGAGGAAGGGTTTAGAGGAACATGGGCCAAATACTGGCAAATGGGATAACAATGTATAGAGCTGGATGAACACAGCAGGCCAAGCAGCATCAGAGGAGCAGGAAAGCTGACGTTTCGGCCCAAGACTCTTCTTCAGAAATGGGGGAGGGGAAGGAGATTCTGAAATAAATAGAGAGAGAGGGGGAGGCGGATAGAAGATGGATAAAGGAGAAGATAGGTGGAGAGGAGACAGACAGGTCAAAGAGGCAGGGGTGGAGCCAGTAAAGGTGAGTGTAGGCGGGGAGGTAGGGAGGGGATAGGTCAGTCCAGGAAGGACGGACAGGTCAACGGGGCGGGATGAGGCTAGTAGGTAGGAGATGGGGGTGGGGCTTGAGGTATGGGGAGGGGATAGGTGGGAGGAAGGACAGGTTAGGGAGGCGGGGACGAGCTGGGCTGCTTTTGGGATGCGGTTGGGGGAGGGGAGATTTTGACAGAAAAGGGCTCACCTTTATCCCCCTCCACCGTAACATCAATGAATACCGCTCACACTTGGACGTTGAACAGTTTATCCACTGCCTCCGCCTCCGCGCTTACTTCTTCAATCGTGAGCCTAACCCTCCCTCTACTGACTCCTTCTCCTGCCTCCAACACACCCCCTCCTCCTGGACACCACCCCAAGGCCTCCTACATTCCCTCTCCAACTGCCGTCGAGGCATCAATCACCTCAACCTCTCCACCCCTCTCACCCACTCCAACCTCTCCCCCACAGAATGTGCAGCCCTCCGCTCCCTCCGCTCCAATCCCAATCTCACCTTAAAACCTGCGGACAAGGGAGGTGCAGTTGTAGTATGGCGCACTGACCTCTACATCACCGAGGCCAGACGCCAGCTCTCTGACACCTCTTCCTACCCCCACTTGATCATGACCCCACCCCCGAGCACCAAACCATCATCTCCCAGACCATCCACAACCTCATCACTGCAGGTGACCTCCCACCCACAGCCTCCAACCTCATCGTTCCCCAACCCCGCATCACTCGTTTCTATCTCCTTCCCAAAATCCACAAACCCGACTGCCCTGGTCAACACATTGTCTCCGCCTGCTCCTGTCCCATCGAACTTATCTCTACTTATCCCAACTCCATTTTCTCCGCCTTGGTCCAGCAACTCCCCACCTACGTCCGTGACACCACCCATGCCCTCCACCTCCTCCAAAACTTCTGATTCCCCGGACCCCAACACCTCATCTTTGCCATGGACGTCCAGTCCCTATACACTTGCATTCCCCATGCAGATGGCCTAAAGGACCTCCGCTTCTTCCTGTCCCACAGGCCCGACCAGTCCCCCTCCACTGACACCCTCATCCGCTTAGCTGATCTTGTCTTCACCCTTAACAACTTCTCTTTCAAGTCCTCCCACTTCCTACAGACAAAGGGGGTGGCCATGGGTACCCACATGGGCCCAAGCTATTCCTGCCTCTTTGTAGGTTATGTGGAACAATCCCTCTTCTGTAGCTACACTGGCCCTAAAACCCCAACTCTTCCTTCGTTACTTCGATGACTGTATCGGCGCCACCTCGTGCTCCCACAAGGAGCTCGAACAGTTCATCCACTTCACCAACACCTTCCACCCCAACCTTAAGTTCACCTGGACAACCTCTAATACCTCCCTCTCTTTCCAGGACCTCTCTGTTTCCATCTCTGGCAACCACCTGGAAACCGATATCCATTTCAAGCCTACTGACTCCCACAGCTACCTAGAATACAGCTCCTCCCACCCACCTTCCGGCAAAAATGCCATCCCCTATTCCCAATTCCTTCGCCTCCGCCGCATCTGCTCCCAGGATGAGGCATTCCACTCCCGGACATCCCAGATGTCCTCGTTTTTCAAGGACCGCAACTTCACCCCCTCAGTGGTCAAGAACGCCCTCGACCGTGTCTTCCGCATTTCCCGCAACTCATCCCTCACACCCCCTCCCCGCAATAACAACCAAAACAGAATTCCCCTCATCCTCACGTACCACCCCACCAACCTCTGGATCCAACACATCATCCTCTGACACTTCTGCCATCTGCAATCCGACCCTCCCACCAAAGACATTTTTCCCTCCCCACCCTTATCTGCTTTCCGGAGGGACCACTCTCTCCGGGACTCCCTTGTCCGCTCCACACTCCCCTCCAGCTCCACCACACCCGGCACTTTTCCCTGCAACCGCAGGAAGTGCGACACCTGCCCCTACACCTGCCCCATCACCCCCATCCCAGGCCCTAAGAAGACCTTCCACATCAAACAGATGTTCACCTGCACTGTAAACTGTATCCGCTGTTCCCGTTGTGGCCTCCTCTACATCGGGGAAACCAAGCGGAGGCTACAGGAATGCTTTGCGGAACACCTACGCTTGGTTCGCAACAAACAACTGCATCTCCCAGTCGCGAACCATTTCAACTCCCCCTCCCACTCCTTAGATGACATGTTCGTCCTGTGCCTCCTGTGATGCCACAACGATGCCACCTGAAGGTTGCAGGAACAGCACCTCATATTTCGCTTGGGAACACTGCAGCCCAATGGTATCAATGTGGAATTCACAAGCTTCAAAATCTCCCCTCCCCCTACCGCATCCCAAAACCAGCCCATCTCGTATCCGCCTCCCTAACCTGTCCTTTCTCCCACCGATCCACTCCTCCCACCTCAAGCCCCACCCCCATCTCCTGCCTTCTAACCTCAACCCATCCCCTTGACCCGTCCGTCCTCCCTGGACTGACCTATCCCCTCCCTACCTCCCCGCCTACACTCACCTTTACTGGCTCCACCCCTGCCTCTTTGACCTGTCTGTCTCCTCTCCACCTATCTTCTCCTTTATCCATCTTCTATCCGCCACCCCCTCTCTCCCTATTCATTTCAGAATCCTCTTCCCCTCCCCCATTTCTGAAGAAGGGTCTAGGCCTGAAACATCAGCTTTCCTGTTCCTCTGATGCTGCTTGGCCTGCTGTGTTCATCCAGCACTACACCTTGTTATCTCAGATTCTCCAGCATCTTCAGTTCCTACTATCACTGGCAAATGGGACTGGTTCAGATTCGGATGTCTGGTCAGCGTGGACGAGTTGGTCTCACGGGTCTGTTTCTGTGTTGTATGATTCTATGACTCTATATGATGAGCTTCCAGAGGAAGTGGTGGAGGCAGATACAATTGCTACATTTAGTAAAAGGAAGAAATAAGCTCGGTAGTGTAAGAACTGGCAGGGTTGGCCAGGACAATCTTCTTTATGTATATTGAGAAGAAAGTAGAAGTGGACTGCTTGTCTTTCAGGATTGGCTTAAAGTATTCTGCTTTTGTATTGAAGTTCGTCTAGTTGTTCGGAATATTTGAATAAAACATTTCATTCAGGTCCAAGAATATTTCAAAAATTCAAGTACGCCAACTGGTAATTAAACACCTGCGTCCTCACTAGAATTAATTGTACCATCCCCCAATAATTATGCTAATTAGTTATTAATGTATCATCACCAAAACATTGGCAATCTGTTAAACCTACAATGAAACCAGTGCTATAACTGAAAAAACACACTTCTAACGTCAACTTTAACATTTCCTGCATTGTGCTGAGTATACATTAGGATTACTATCAGGCAGATTATCACCCTATTGTCAATTAATTATTGAATTAAATCAATTTATACAAAGCTGGAAAATAAGCTTTGTGGCTACTGTTTGAAAATGTATTTTCCAAATGAAATTTGCATTGTGTAACCAATTCCTAATTCTACAGAATTAACTGTATTTGAATCTCTTGTCTTGCTTAGTTGTGCTCCAAACCAATATAAAATTGAAATGAATGCTCAAATAGTTAAAAGGATCTGGAGAAGACATGTTTTCTTTACAGTGATATTTGCTTCCTTCTGTTCATATGTTTTCATCCTCTTGCACAAAATGCCAATCATCGCACAGACATGGAAATCATACTAATACCACTGTGCCACAGTCTTATTTTGCCAAAGACTGAAATGCTATGATCATCTTCAATTTTCATTGCTTTCCTTGTGAGTATTTGATTATCTTTAGAGTATCTTGTACTTAGAATTGTACTTAGTATCTTGTATCTTGTAATTAGAATTAAGAGATTAAAGCCTAAATTTGTTTTCTGATGAAAGACCATCAAAATGAAATATTAACTCTGTTTCCCTCCAACAGCACTGCCAAGGCTGCTGAGTATTGCCAGAATATTTTGTTTAATTTATCAGGAATTTTAGCTTTCAGTTGCAGAGAGTTGAACATATTTCAGATGTGGTTGCTTCTTCATAGGGGTTAAGTTTATCAAATTTCAGCATCATTCTCACAGCCATTTCCCCCTTCTTCACACTGTGCACATGATAAATAGAATCCTTGTTAGGTAAGTTTGTTCATCAGTGGTAGAATGCAAATGGGCACATTATGTCAGTTCCCTGCTATTTTTGCACTGGGCCTAGGTGGAACCATCAATCCAATACATAACCCTGAACTTATCCAGCAAATAAAAAATGAATCAGTAGTCTCATGTTGTGGTAGTGTTACATTCCAAACCTCAATTACAGTATACCCTCAATAAAGATGTCAAATTGAAAATATCACATTTCTCTCCAAAAACAGTTTGAATTCAATTGAGTGATGTATGAGAAGGAACCTCAGAGAAAAAATTATATTGTCAAGTAAAAAACATGCAAAGAATTGCTATCATTACACTGGAAGTATTTCTTAAAGCTAATGCTGAAGCTCCGACTCATCCACCAATTTATTTGACCTCTGTACAGCTATCAAGTAATTTTCATTTTGTGAGTTATTTGTTTTATCAGTCTTTACAAGATTATTTAGTGAAGAAATTGGTTTAATCCTGTATTGGGGTGCAAAATCAAAGGCATACTTTTGTAAACTTGAAGGCTGAGGCTCTTCCCTCTGTGGGCTTTAGGCCTCGTCAGTATAATTCCAACAGGAAACCAATTTCGAGCAGCCAAACAGTGACAAAGCATCTGACTGCAACATTACAGTAAGCCCTGGAGGTGGAAAAAGGAGAGTTTGGGTTAGCAATTGCCCATGGTGTTGCTGAGGTGTCATTAAGTCAAAAGATCTATACTGCCTCCCTCGTTTCAAACTACTCCAGGTTTAGATATATTTTAGAAAGTTGCTGTTTTATTGACATCCATCAGATGTTGAAGAACAGTTGATTAGAGTGCAGAAAAACCCAAATGTCTAAGTGAACTATATCTAACCTTATGTCTTTTGGAGCAAGGTCATGAAACACGATCCCGAATAATGAGTATAATGGGTTTCAATTTATCCCTAGTAAACTTGAGTACATTCACGTGAGGAAAGAAAAAGCATTGAATTATTTTGTGTTATATGGCCTACTTCTGCTCCTAATTTACAACTGATATGTCTGTATCTATGGGGATTTGGTACTGAATGTTTAAATGTCGAAGACTCCATCAGTTTCCATCTAATCTGATGATGCGGTATAATCTTGGGAGAGAAAGGGGGATCCAAATCCCAATGGGATCTGATGTGTCATCCCTTGTTCCTGATCATCTTATTAATTACATCGAATTAATTCTGTAATTCGTGCCTATTACTAACATGCAATAGGTTCCATCAGGCTCTTACAAGTGCCTCTTCTTGTGATGACTCACTAGAAGTTCATTCTTTACCACTGTTGACAAACAGATTCTTAAACCCAATGAAGGAAGGCAGATTTAGGGCTCTTGTAGCATAGTGGAAGTGTTTCTACCTCTCAACCAGGAGGACCCAGTTCAAGTCCTATCTGCTCTAGAGGTGCATCATGACAAAGCTGGATAAGTTGATTAAAGTGGTAGCGGTAGTGTCCCTACCTATTCCAGAAGAGTAATAACAGGTTGATTAGAAGATATCTAGAAAGGAAGATTGTTGGCAGCATTCTTATATTAACCATTAACAAGTAGTGATTAGTTCCACAGCATGTATGAAAGCTTGTAATAGTATAAAGAGGGAACAAGGGACTATTACACTGTGATAGAAAGTAATGCTGAAATAGTAGATGTATTTTGGATTAGAAATAGTAATCAATCATTCTAACCAACAATGTTAGTTGTTAGGGAGTGGGACTTATTCCCCAGTCTGTATTGCTGACACTTGTCCCCTAATTGATTACAATGCCCTCATAATTATTTGTGCCATTAATCTATGCAACTGTATCTTTGTTTACCAATATGTATTGATTTAACAACATTCTAACAGTCTGACTGCTCACAAAGAAAAGATAAAATTGTTTGTTCTTCACATGACCCTAATTATTGGAAGTTATCAAAGATGAGGCTATGGCGGTTTTAGATATTCTAAAAGACGATGGAAGAAGCAAATTACTGCAGATCCTGGAATCTGTACTGTACACAAAAAAATGCTGGAGACCACAGCGGGTCAGGCAGCATCCATGGAGAGAGAGCAAGCTAAAATTTCGAGTCTAGATGACTCTTCATCAGAGCTGATGTGAAGTGTGGAGGAGACAGTGTTTATGCGATAGTTGTGGGGTGGGTTTAGTTGTGGTTGGGGAGGGTGGAGTGCTGAGGGAGAAAGGATGTTGATAGCTCAGATTAAGTGATCGGAATGTGAGAATGGCAGAACAACGGTGTGTCTAACTGCCAGACTGGAAAGAACAAACAGTCACACTGGGGTTCAGGGAGGGGAGACAGGACATGGTAACAGAGAATGCAACAAGCAAAGCCAGAAGAAAGGAGGAGAATGGAAGTGGGTTCACAATTTGAAGGTGTTGAACTCCATATTAAGTTAATAAGGTTGTAAAATACCAGGAAGATTCATTTTGTACCTAAGTATAACATCTTGTAAGTTTAATTACTTTGGTGGAAGGGATTTTGGTTTTAATTTTGTGCATTATTGATATGCAGTCAGGTTCAACTTACACAGAATTCATTTTCACAGAACGCGAAATATATTGTATGTGACTAATATGATAGGGACTACAAATAAAGTAACAATCAAATTATGCACTTTGCTGTAAGTTCTCTTTGTGCCAATTGGGAATTGTTGGTGTACACAATACAATTCATAACCTGATGAATGAATCATTGCCGTTTATTTTGGAAACGGTAATTCAAGACCGCGAGGTTTGAAATGTAGCACTTGATTCAAGATTGTAGATTGAAAGGTAGGTGAACCAATTTATTCCAAACATTGCTCAGGGAAGGGCCTGGGACAAATCTCCACTTGTCTCTCTAACTGTAAAGTGGTGTGTAAGGCAGTGAGAGATACTTTTCTCTCTTGTCAGTCAAAATGGTTGTAAGATTTGCCATCTTGTTCTGAATGTGTATGGTTGATAGCAATGGAAGTTCCATGCTTGTTGGTAAGAATGACTGTGCCAGGAACATCAGTTCATGATTATAACCAGTTTGAGAGCAATTATAAAATGAGGTCAGAGTAAATCACCATGCGGAAGAACATTTGTCATTGCAAGACTCTAAGGACTGCATTAAGCTAACTTGGTATAATTAATTTTTGAAGATACAAAAGGGAAGTGAAGGTTTCAGACTGTTCTACTGTACTGGTTCTTCCCAAAGGATAACTTTGTTATTTCTCAAGACCTTCTTGTGGCCTATCAATTTCACGTAAACAGGCAAGTGCTACCTAAAAGATAGTTCATGGAGATGTTAGGATCAAGTAGCTACCCAAATGTCTGTATGGGTGATGCAATCTATAGAAGATTCCTCCCAGGGTCCAAAACGCTGTCAGTCAGGAAAGGGTTTTGCTAACACAACAGAGTCAAATATATGACTGATATCCTGGCCGCCTAGCATTAGGATAGATTATCCTACAGCTCAAAGGCTTGGGCTGAAAATAATAAGGAACATCTGATACAAAATATATGTTCATTATAAGCACTTTGTGACATGAAAACCAGAATTCTGAAATTAGCCCTTGGTTTTTTAAGCTTAACAGGTATTTTGGAGGCCAATTTGCAATTGGAAGTAAAGGACTGAATTTTCAAGAAGAAAACAAATGAACTGCGAATGCTGTAGCTCAGAAATAAAAACCGAAACTTCTGGAAAAGCTCAGCAGGTCTGGCAGCATCTGTGGAGAGAAATCAGAGTAAATGGGTCATTCAACCCACAACGTTAACTGTGATTTCTTTCCACTGATGCTGCCAGGCCTGCTTAGCTTTTCCAGCAACAGCTGAATTTTCAATAATGGCTGGGAGACTGAAATGGGGATTTGCCCCACGTCCTAGCGCTGCCCAGTTTGCTTTACTCATGCCCAACATTTTCTTCTGCAACCAATGAATTATGTGACTGGACTTGCATTCAGTCTGAGATTGTGATTGGGCTCCAAATGCTGGAAGAGACCCTTCAGACAAGATGGAAGTTGCTGCTCTAAAGGTGGAGGGAAAGTGGCAGAAAAGAAAATAAGTTTATTATATTTTTGAAAAGCCAACAATAGTCACTCCAGGGGACAAATAACAGGAGCAGCTGTGGCACAGCTTGTTATTATTATGCACTAGGATTGGATTTGAGGTCCAACATATGATTGAATATAACCCCTTCCTACCCTAAGTCACCCTTGTTGAAAATGCCTCAGGATTGGGATCATAGTAGCAATTTGGCAGAACAACATTGAGTACTTGCTATCATCAGATCCTAACCTCATGATGATTTAACACTTGTGGCCAGAACATGTGATGTGAGTGCCAAAGCAGAAAGTCTTCTGTACCTTCAATGGCCACTATTTTCCCATCGGTACCTTGTTCAATTAGCCCTTGTGCAGACACAATATGTTGTGGGTGTTGGAAATCTTAAATAAAAGTAGAACATGCTTGATAGAAAATGATAGAATCTGGCCATTGGTAGAGTTTGAATTCAAGAATAATTTGGAAATAAGAGCTTAGCAATGACTATGAAATCATTACAGGTTGTCAAAAAAAAACCATCTGGTTCAATAATGTTCTTTAAGGAAGGAAACTGCCATCCTTACATGGTCTGGATGATGTATGATTCCAGACACACAACAATGTGGTTGACTCTTAAGTCCCCTCTGAGCAAGAAGGGATGGATAATAACTGCAGGTCCAGCCAATGATGCCCTAATCCAATGAATAAATTAAGCCAAAAAGTTAACTCTATTCCTCTCCAAAGATTGTACCAAACCTGCTACCAGCCCCGCAGAGTTCCTTTGTCTTTAGTTGTTAATATCCTCTTTAAGCCCGGATGTGAATATTTGAAAGTTACTTTACTATTGGAGGGGAAGGTTACACCCAAGCCTTATCTTATGTTCACTGCACATCTACCCACACACCACCAGTAGGAGGCAGTAATATTATAATCTGCAATGGATACAGTGATACCTAACTCATGGCCACTTTAGTGTCTGCCCCATGTATTATACTAAGGTCTTTACTAATCCAGAATCAAGTGTTGCATCTCCATTGTCTTTTTAATTTGAAAGAACACATTCACTGAGCTGATTATTAGACAGTTGGGAGTGCCAGAAAAGCAGCTTATCTTATTAGTGACAACAAGGTGCAGGGCTGGATGAACACAGCAGGCCAAGCAGCATCATAGGAGCAGAGAGGCTGACGTTTCGGGCCTAGACCCTTCATCAGAAAATAGTTTCTTCTCACAGCTTGTAGTAAAATTGTCAAATAACTTGTCATTCAGCTGCTATATGAATGAATGGTTAAAGGGCATCTCCCTGAGTAACAGACACTCAGTCCTGTCAGCTGTGCTTCTTGTTGACTGAGTACATTTGGCATCAGTGTCAGAAGTCAGGTGTGAGCATTTGACATGTTGCCTTCTCTCTCAGCAGAAGAAATGTGTAGGAGCCCTTGAGGGCTGGTAAATTAGTTTAAATTGAATACAAAAGAAAACAAAGAAATGATAATGACTTGATGCTTTGGGTTTAGTTCAATGAATTAAAGATATTCATGCATGGTAACCAGAAAAATCCATATTAAATTCATTGGGAAGAAATGTCCCAAGCGTCTGAATTGCTTGTCAGTTACAGAGTCTTTTCAGTTATAAAATAGAATGCAGTTTTTGACATCTATTGTGCAAAATCCTATATTTATCATTGAATTATCAGGTTAACGCATAATAAAACCCATGCAAAAATCTCTAAGGGGATTATTTCTCAGCTACTACCGCCTGTCATCCCAGATTTTACATTATGAACTCAATGCCATATGGCACTTTTTAAAGATTTCAAAAATTGTTTTCATCACTCCTGATACTCTTCTACTCATTATTACCCCCTGTTTCACTTGCTTTTCCTTAGACCTTTCAGAATCAGTTTTGTATTAACAAAAAGTGCCGTGCTATTTTAATTTGTGATGCCATTCACTTGCTTTATTAATTTTAATTATTAACAAGAACAGATAGAACAAATTAAGTTGGAACTATGCTATCTCCTCATACCATAGAACCTATGTGCTCCCTATCCACCCTAGTTGCAGGTGCTCAGATCATTTTGAAGGGGATGATTAAATAAAAGGTTCTTAATTTGATTACAATTGTTCGCTTTCCATTTGACTGTCATAACTTAAGATTGTTCAGTCCGCAATGGAGTGACTAACATAACACATTTTCTTTGATAGAACTGAATTCCATCTGCATACATTTTAAATGTAAAAAGTGCTGTAAAGCTTTGGCAACAGCTTCAGTTCTCCCTATGGCAGTCAGGGCCCATAGTGTTTTAATGATGGAAAACAACATGATCATTTTGCATAACCTGCACTCTGTTCCCTTGGATCTGATAACATTCTTTAGCCATTGTGAACCAAACTGCTCATCATTTGGAATTTTGATTGAGCCAAAGATGAACCTAAAATTCTATATTTTCCCTATAACAAAGATAGCTTAGTTTCATCTCAGCACCCAAAAGTCAGTTTCACCATTGCACGTGTTCATCTGATGCTCAATTTTTACACGTTGCTTCATCTTCAGACAGAGCTAATCTCATATACATTACATGGATCTTCCATCCTCTAGTGTCTGGAAGTTCCGAATTCTATAAAGTGCTGCTTCACAAATTTTTCACTCACCCATAACCCAAACCGAATTGACTTACAACTGACAACTTCTGTCTGCAGAAAAGACCTTGAGCTTCCTGTTGCCTGCACCTCAACATGCATCTTGTTCCCTGGCCAACATCTCTGTCTCAGGGTTGCTGCAGTGCTCCAGCAAAGCTCTACACAAGCACCTCATTTTCTGTAGGAACAAATTACTGCACATGCTGGAATCTGAACTGAAAACAAAAAATGCTGGAGATCACAGCAGGTCAGGCGACATACAGAGAGAGAAAGCAAGTTAATGTTTTGAGTCTAAAGCAGGACACCAGCTCTGATGAAGAGCCATCTAGACTCAAAACATTAGCTTGCTTTCTCTCCATGGATGCTGCCTGACCTACTGTGACCTCCAGCATTTTTTTTGTTTTCACCTCATTTTCTGCTTGGGATGTCTACTGCCTTCTGGACTCAATATTGAGTTCAACAATTTTAGCGCTTGAGCTCTCCCACGTCCTTACCCAACCCCCACATGGTCTGCAACTACACACAGCCCATTGTTATTCACTTACAATCCCCATTAATCGCTATCCACCATCCTAGCTTGACCGTTATCCATTCCGTTATCTGTCCAACTGTCCTTCTCTCTCTCTTTGGGCTCTATCTCCATCTACTGTTTACTCAATAGCCCCCACTGCCCCCCTATCTTCTGCATAAAAAAAACAACATTTTCCTGATGAGCTTTTCCAGCAATTTCTGTTTCTTTTCTGCTTTCCATCTTCTGCAGTACTTTTCGATTTTTATTTTGACTTACAGCTAAGCCTAGTCCTCTAACGTTTCCAATTTGCTTTACCTTTAAATCTTTCTTTTTGCCTTGTCTCACTATGTGTGTGCAATTTTATGCCACTCTACTTTCCTCATTTTTGGTTCCATTAGCTCCAGTCCCGGAACACCCTTCATCAACCAATTACTGTTGACAGAACCTTCAGCTACATGTTTTCCTATGCTCAGGAATTTATCCGCTCCCCACCTGCCTACCCCTCATATCTCCACATCTTTTTCTCTATCTGTTATTTCTTTAACAACATCAACAAAGCTCATTTCTTTTTCGAAGCTTATGATAATCACTCCTTTCTTGGTTTGACATTTTAAGGTGTTACTTACGTTAAAGGTGTTATATAAATGCAAATTATTGTAAGCTTAGAAGTGTAGCACAGATAGGGGCATAAAAATGCATGTATATTTTGCATTCGGCAAAATATAATGTTGATAAATTACATATTTCAATAAAACAGGAGACCTCTCCTATGATATTTCAGGTGTGCGTGGTACCCATAGAAATCACAGAGAATCTTTAATCAAAGAAAGCTTCTGTACGTTATAAATGCAATGTGTATGATATGCCTCAATGTGCTCTTTCATGCTTCATGTACTGTAACAGTCAAATCCAGAGAACAGATAATTCCAGAATATCAGAGTGGAATGGCACCAGCACCTAACTAAATTAAAATTTAATATTGGAGTGTATGATTTAAGAATTAAATAAAAACTGGAATATAATGTGGACTGCAGCTCTCTTCATCAAAATACATTGTGATTTTATTTATAAAAAAAATTTCTAGCTACAAGGTTTAATAATTATAGTAACGATTGATCTTTAACTTTATTTATTTTCCTATTTTTGTTCTGAAGCTCATTAAATCTTGATATCCATATAAATTTGAAAATAAGCATATTAGAAGAAGAAACATTGATGCAGAAAGGTTTTATTTCTCCCTTGTAGAAAATAAGGCCAGAGAACATATTCTCAGAAAGGGGAATAAGACAGAGATGAGGAGGAATTTCTTCTCTCAGAGGGTAGTGAAACCGTGAAATACTTTACCACAGAGGGCTGGGTCGTTATGTATATTCAAGGCTAAGCTAGACAGATTTTTAATCACTATGGGAACCGAGGGTTATCGGAAAAAACGGAAATAAAGCGGAGTTGAAGATTATCAGATCAGCCATGATCTCATTGAATAGCAGAATAGACCCGATGGGCTGAATGGCTGACTTTTGTTCCTATGTCTTATTGTTTATATTATCATGTTATATGAGCTAAGAGATCAGCAGTTGTCATATTTGTTTAGGATTCTGCACATTCCAGAGAGAAACAAATGTAGGCTTATGAAAAATATTCATGTACTATATGTGTAGATGAACTGAAGAGAAAAACTGAAGACGCTATCGTTATTTAATAAAGTGGATCTTTGTTTTTATGATTAATTTCATTACTTAAGTTTGCATAATCATAATTTGTGAAGAGAATTAAAATATTAAATAATAGTATAAAATCAATGTAATAAAATGCCAACATGATATCAGTATTCATGAAACCCACTAAATTCATTATTGTATTTTTTTATTTCAATCTGCACAGAAAAAGGTTTTTTTACATTGAATCATACTTACGAATAAGATTGTTAATGCTGTCAGAAAAAAAAATTTAAAATCTAAAGATGAAACTAGAGGCTTTCTTACTTATAGCAAGTGTTGCAAGATTTAGGATTCTACCTAATATTACTCTGCTGCTCTGCATCAAGATTCGTTTCCATGAATAATCCATTTCTCCCTATAAATTTAGGGGTGGAATGCAATGTAATATTGCCTAGGGTTTGAGAAGAAACTACAGTTACTCACTGGAAATGACCTCTCATATCCTCCAATTCTTTGTACAATTGAATAAAATACAGCTTCATTACATCTCTGGAGTCCCTGCTAGCCTTCCTCCAAAGTTAAATTGGGACACAAAGAGAATGCCTGCAGAAATCTGACTCCACAATTCTTTGTTAACGCTTCTGACAACAGTTCACTTGGATCAGAGACTACAAAACAAAATCTGGAGTTTGATTTCATCCCACAAAACCTTCAGATGTTATTAAACTGTACATTGAATGCAAGTGATATTGGAAAGGCTGAATTGATATCTGTGCAGAGCAGGTGGAGTTGGGTTTTGTATTGATCTGCAGCAGCTCCTGTGGTGATGATACTTCCAAGATAGATTTAAGATATTGGTCTAATGATGAAGGAATGGAGAGGTACATAAGTCTGGATTGATTTTATTTTGGGAAGGACCTTTGCATAAAATTCTGTTCCATTAATTAATTGTTCTCTAGTTTCTTTGTGGGAAGGTATTTGGCTTCAGAAGTGCTGGTAAGTAAGCATGGTACATTGCAGTAGTGCATGGTATTCAGTGATACAAATCCTTATCAATGAGATTGCATTTCTATTGAGTACAATCAATCTTCTTCATTGCTACAGCTGCACCCAAGTGGTGTTGTCTCACAATGTTGACTTGAGCCATGCAGATTTTAGAGCAGTTTTGTGGAATCAGGAAATAAGTCAGTCATATAACTTATTGGACCAAATGGTTAATTTAACCCTTTGAGATCTTCAGTCAAGGATCAGGGGCAGATTATTTAGTTTAAATAGTGTCTGTGAGTACCCATGCCTCTCGGGTCATGTTCTCAAATTTGCTATAGAGATGAGATTGGAAATTATGGAATAACATTCCAGGTCCTGATCCAATGAGGGACCTGTTATCCTCTTCCTCCCCCCACTGAAAAACTGCCTTCCTGTTCCTTCATTATGAAGGGCATGATTAATTGCCCAAAAATTTTTTGTTCTTTAAGATCCAAGTCATGATCATGGTTGAACATACTGGTGATTGCTTGGAAATTCTGTTTTATGAGAAGGCACACTAAGCCCACTGTCCCACTAAGCCAGGAAAAAAGGGGCTTCTAGCATGATAGTACCTGCACCCAGCCCTGTCTCTAAAGATAGTTGAGAAGTAGAAGGAAAAATACATCTACCTGTATTTATCCTCCACCTCACAAAGCTCTCCATTCATAGAGGTTTCTATACCTTGCCTCCAAGAAGGAGAAATCACTTTCAGGTATCAAAATGCAAGTCGAATAACTGCAGGTATGGATTCTAAAACTGATAGTGTCAAACAGATTTCCAACACTAAATTCTACACTCATTCCAATTATTTCCAATAGCGAGACAATAATTCTTAACCACCTGTCTACCCTTTGCAAGATACTTTATTTGATATCACTCCCAAATCTAATACTTCAACAAGTTCTCCTTCTGTGATTTCAGATTGACAGCTCAATGGCTCCAGGAAGATTCTTCTGGATTCCGCAAGCATGATAATCCTATGATCTGATTCTCTTATATTGTTAAGGGGCAATAACCGAGGCCTGAAACTTGTTAAGGTGCTGGTGTTGAGGAAGTCATTAGAGAAATAGGCCCACTTTTGTATTTTTGAGCCGGAAACATCTGTTACACACAGTTGCTTGGACAAGGGTAGTCATTCCCCATTTTCCATGAAAGAATGGTATTCTACCTCTCTTCCACTACCAGGCTCTTATTCTCATCAACATCTTCTCTCCAAAATTTTCTGTAAGTCATGAGAAACTATCAGTATTATGCTACATTTGCCTGAAGTACAGTTTTTCCAATTATCCATCATCCCAATGAAATATACGGAAACTATCTCCTTGCCTAAACTTGAATTCTATGCTCTGTCATTGTTATGAATACTGTGCCTCTGGGATCTGAATTTTTAGATTCTTCAACCAACAGCATTTATTTCTTCACCCTCTATGGAGAAATGAAGCTCTTTTCTATACAGCATTCTCCAATCTGAATGCATCCAGTCATTTCTGTACATGGAAATTCTTTTAACATGGTGTCCTCCTCTCCACGCCCCCACTCCCACCAAAAAACAACAAAAACACCACAAGCAGATTTTCCTGTGTTTGTGCAGAAGCAGGCAAGATGTCATGATGGACTTGGTTAGGATGGGGCAAGAGTTACAGATCTTAATGTGCTCAGCTGTTCAAGCTGTGAGGCTGGCCTCTTTTTCCAATTTATCAGAATTTCAAAAACATGGAAGTTTGTTCAGCTGTGTAAAGATTTAAATTAATGACTGAAAGGGTGATGATTCAATGTAGGACTCCAATCCAATTTAGACTTTGGAAACCCACACAATAATGAAACTAGTGATACTCCCTCTTGCCTTGATTTTGGCAACCTGATATTGGCATCTAACATATTGCTTTCCATTCCTTCATCCTTTCCTATTTCTCTTCAGCAAACCTTCTCCCTCGCCATCTCCTTTCAGTTAACGGGTTTTTGACTTTGATTATTTGGTGATACATTTTCCTTTGCAATAACAGGGCAAATTATTCTTTCCAGGGGTTCACTGCCAATCGACTTGTTTCTCTATGTCTCAGGAAATTAGCCCAAGATAACAAGACCTTTGTCTGGTTCACTGTCATTAGACAACATGTCCTGATGACAAGGCAAACATGCTGTTTGCCCCAGATTTTTTTTTTATTAATTGATTTATCATCATATAACTTTAGTTTCCCACACAGTGACCAGCTACTTTTGGAAAACATCTTGAAACCTGGTCATAGGCCTCTATGGGGCACAAGTGCATGCTTAAAAACTCACATTCAAGTACATATCTGTAATTTGGCATGTGTTGGGTGATCAAGGTATTAGAAGAGCAGATCTAAGTCAGATAATTAAGTGCTCTGAAGCCTCGAAAAGTTTTTTTTTGAACATTGGCTAAGAGACCACAAATTGAATTTCTGGGAAGACCACAGTCACACACATACACTGACAGTGAGCATTTGCTAGAATTTTGAGAAGCTTGACAAGGACAAGCATTTTAGATACACCAGTGATGTCAGAAACAACTGTGTAGCATGTCTAACAGTGTTAGGCATGTTTCCAGCATAAATGTTAAGACCATGTCACATTTATTTATTTCTCATCATATGAAAGACTTAAACATTCTCAATTAATTCAGCCAGTGCTGTTTTCCAGCTTTCATTCAGTTGTTTACAATAAATACATCTATAAAAGCTAATGTTCACTCTGTTTTATATGACTATGTAGATAGAGATGGAAGAGTATCTGGTGAATAAAAGACTGGAGATTAAATATTGAGATAGATGATCAAATATTTTTATTGCTTACTATGATTGTGATGACATTGGATGTGTTGGCTGGCCAATCCAAATGGATGAAAGTTTTAGGTTGTTTTTCTTTTTGGGCATTCTTTTGGGGTTGTCGTTAATCTTACAAACGGATCTTACAAATGAATGCCAAGCAAAAATCACAGTTAACATAGTAAGAGATAGTAGGAACTGCAGATGCTGGAGAATCCGAGACAACAAGGTGCAAGGCTGGATGAACACAGCAGGCCAAGCAGCATCATAGGAGCAGAGAGGTTTAAAATAACGACAAAATCTTATAGCTGGTGAGTTGATGGCACCAATTAATTCTCAATGAAATTGTTTTGAATAACATCATTGTAAAAGCTAAAGGGAGACAAAGTAGACCTGACTCTTTTTGCAGGAAGCACTGTATTACCTTACCAGAAAATAATTGGATAATGGATCTAATGGGAAAGGAAAAAAGCAGGATAGGAGCAACACTAGGAAAAAGACACAAGCAATGGACTAACTTTCTAGATTTAGCTCTATGATTCCATTTACTTGAGGCTCAAAGTACCACAAGTTTTTTTTTTAAGCAAATGTTGGAACTCTGTTAATGTATCTTTCCTGATTTGGAGAAATTTTTAATGAGGCAATTCTTGGTGGAAATAATTTAATCCATAGATGCATTCATGAACTCTTTATTATTACCAGCTAAATGACTGGTTAGTTGTTGGAAATGCATAGAAGAATCACTAAATGAAATTAGATTGTCACAATTTGGTGTCTCAAAATCATATTTTCATACAATTTCATTCATCGGTTGCAAAATACAATGAAAGGCTGATCATCTACCTCAAAGCCATTTACTGTGTTATCCCCATATCCATTTATGTCAATAGAAATTGTTTTCAGGACAATATTTGGAAATCTATCAATGATTGAGCTCCCACAGCCCTCTAGGATAAAGAATTTGAAAGATTCATCATCCTCTGGGTGAGGGAATTCCTCATCATCTCAGTCTCATTTTGAGACTGTATCCCTCGGTTCTAGATTTCAAATAGGCTGCAAATACTCTGCCTTACCCTTGAAGAATTTTCTAAGTTTCAATGAAATCACTTCTCATCTTTCTCAGCTGTACAGTACACTGGCCTAGTGTCCTTAAATCACTCATCATTGGACAGTCCCACCATCTTCGCAATCAGTCTGCTGAATCTCCAATCTAATCCCTCGATAACAGGTACATTCTTCCTTAGTGTTAGAAAGGGGAAGATAAACCCCTCTGATAATCCAAACTGAAACACAATCCCCCCGTTTGTTACAGTGGGAGTGGAGCTTCCCTTCTAATAATTAAACTCGAAACACTCAGAGAAGCTTGCCTCACCTCGCCTAATCTGTTAAACTGTTACCGAGCAGGTGTGGGGGTTAAATGAAAGAAAATCCCTGATATTCACTTTTATTAGTAACAAGTAACAATTTTTTTTATTTAACCCTAACAGTAAACAAATTAACAGAATTACTGACAAACTGAACAATTCCCCCTTAACTACTAACTATTCCCTAAGCAAACTAAATTCTACTGATACGCTGTTCCAATAAACACAAGTCTCACTTATATAAATCCAAATGATAGGAAAATAAATTAAAACTTAGACTCTCAAAGTCTCCGTGCCTTTCTTCTGCTGCTCCCAAGTCATAAATACCTTTCTTCCGCTGATACAGCTGTCACCAATGTTTTCTCTGGAAAGTCTTCTGTGAGGACTCTTAGCCAGAAGAGTTATGGTACCTTTTATGATAGATAGTGCTTACATCTTGACACAGTGAGTTTTTTGTCATGTCACTGATATTGTACAGTACACTGGCAACTGTACAGCTACTTTCCAAATACACAAAAAATGTCAATAGCTAAAAACCTTCAAAATAAATAAATGAAACTAACTAAGAGAATGCTTCACAACCAAATGGAAAACCTCAGATGGATGCTGATTTTTGAAAGTGACAGGGCAAGACAAGAGCAAAGAACATCTTTTTTTTTTGTTCCCTGTGAAATTTACACCTAAATGACTTAAGCTGGTTGTTATGCTGAGCCAATAAGAAAGGTACTGTTTGCATTCCATGGTTCCCCAACCCATTAGCAACCTTTCTCAGGGTTAAATCAATAGAGCCCAAAAAGAGAACTGCAGATGCAGAAGATCTAAAACAAAAACAGAAATTGCTGGAGAAACTCAGCAGGTCTGGCAGCATCTGTGGAGAGAAAGCAAAGTTATCATTTCAGGTCCATTGACCCTTCCTCAGAAGTGATAGTGGTGAGGAAAAGGTGGCTTTTGTGCTGAAGACAGGGATGGGGGAGTGGTGGTGGTGGGGGTAGGAAGTATAATAAGTGTGACAAGGTTAGCCAGGTGAGCATCATAAAATATGAGTTCCCTGATTGGGGCTGTTAACCTTGTCCAATCAGGGAGCCCTGGCTGACAGATAGTAAAAGGAGTGTCAGAGGCTCTGCTTTCTCTGAGACCTGGCTCTGAGGAAGCTGGACCAGTGTCAAGCACTATGCACATGTAAATAAAGGATGATTTAGCGACAGGATACGGAGCTCTGTGGAGTTATTTCAGGAAAGAATAAATGGATAGGCAGAGTCAGAGCCCAGAGGGAGAGAAAAACATTTCTGCATGGGGACTCTGTAGCCTTCAGGACTCAATATAGAGTGCAATATTTTTACAATCTGTACACCTCATTGCAGATCCTTTCCTTGCCCTGTACCCCAGCTTTCAGCACAGCCAACCCATTTGCATCTACTTATGGTTCTCATTATCAGCTTTTCTTTCTCCATGACTTACTACCACCCATCCCTTTGTCTGCAAAACTATTTTTCTCTCTCTGGGTTCCATCTCCACCTATCCACTTATTCCTTGCCATCTCCCCTCCTCCCCCAACCTCAATCCTGTATCTTCAGCGTATCTACCACTTATTCCTCGCAGATGTCACTTCTAAAGAAAGGTCACTGAACTCAAAATATTAACTCTGCATTCACTCTACAGTTGCCGCCAGACTTGATGGATTTCACCTGCAATTTCTGTTTTTGTTTCAGAGCTCAAATAAGCGATGGGCAAGAAATAATTTGAACAGAATAGAGGAGTATTTCTGATATAAGTCATTATTGCAATTATGAGCGTTCTCAGTTACAGATCTGGGCGTGAAGAAGAAGACACTAATGGTGAGAGTGGAACATAGCTAGTAAATTAAATATAAAACAACATAGGCACTAGTTGTCAGAATACAGGGCAAAAGGTGATAATTTAATAAATAGTTAAAAAGAATTCAAAGTCATTTTAATTCATTAGCAGGCTTTACCTAGATTGAAATGCAAAGGAGGCAAAGAAATTATCGGCAGCAGTTAACTGAAAAGAAACCCAAAATACCAAGATATATGGGTTGGCTGGCAATCAAAAACATAATTGACAACTAACCTCCTGTTTAGTTCCAGCTGAAGTGGAAGTGATGTTGAACAAAGTGGTTGTGAGGAATATGATTCTAACAGCAGGGAGTCTGACTGCATGTGAGTTGAGGCTGATTCAGGATTCAAGTTACCATACTAGATCTATGAGCAGACGGAATAGCTCTACATCTGATGAAGAGTCACTCAACCCAAAATGTTAACTCTGCTTTCTTCCCTCAGACATTGCTAGACTTGCTGAGTTTCTCCTGCAATTTCTGTTTTTGTTTTAGCTCCACATCTAGTTTGCTGATATATGGACTTCATGAATGTTTTTTTCCACCATCAGAGCCAACCATGTGCCCAGAACCTGCAGGTAGAAGCTAATAACATCTTGGTGGGTATGACCAATAAGGTAGCTGAGCTTTTCCTAACCCCAGCATGTCTTTCATGCTGTGTTGTTACTTGAGGCTCTTATGAAAACAACATCACACATTATGACTGATTGTAAATAATTTACGGCACATCTTTATACAAATTCCTCTTGAGAACCTTAATTATTGGTCTACTGAAAAGCATTTTGCTATGATCAAGGCTGTTTTTTTCAAATTAGTGAGAGCAAGGATTTTCTTTAGCTGTTCATTTTATACCATTCAACAACTATGCTTTTGATGCTAAAATTTCTACGATGAGTGTACTTTTCACAAATTGACAGTCCAGAACAGTGTGTATAGCATGTTGAATGTGAAAGAAGAATACTGTTACAGTCTAGGGAATCACTTAGTTAACTGCACAAAGTTTAAGTGAATAAATAGACTAGATCCACTAGCTATACACAATATGCATTTTTCTTTTTGATCTCTGTAGTTCTTTGATTTTGTAGGTGGTTCTGTATTCTGACAGTTATGCTAGAAAAGTCAAAGGAACATACAAACATGAAGCTTAACTCAGCTGCACTGTGATCCTTGTAGATGCAATTGCTAATTAAATATACGTGGTTCTGTTCAATGAAGAAAAGTTCTTTTTTAATTTTCTATTTGCAAAGTCAATACTGTCTAATTGACCCACCACAGACATATTGTGTCTATCTCTTGTCAGCGGCCAAGGTGCTGTTCAAAAGACAAACAATTCTTAACTTGTCAAAAACAATAAAAGCACCACATCACATCATTTTGATCCATTGCTGTAATAAATGAAACATTCTTCCAATCCATCAAAGGGATTACATTCTCTAAATTTATCAAGAAAAACAAAGATTTAGAAACATCCCTGAAATGTAATCTATCTGATACAAAACATTGGTTGTGGATTAGTTTGTCAGTGATTATAAAGAGAATCTTTTTTCTATTTTGCAGCTACTGGCAGATTCTACATACCATTGTTCATGGTGAGTCAGAGCTTATGATATTTTGTAAGATGGGAATGGCATGAGGAAAGCTATCAATCCCTTTGCCTTCTGTATTACCCAATAACTTGTAGTTAGCTTTTTGTGATTCATGCATGAGGACCCTCAAATCTCTCTGTGCTGCAATTTACTTGCCATCTTTCTCAATTTAATTTATTTTAAATTAATTTGTGGGATGTGGGCGTCACTGGCTAGCCAGCATCTATTGCCTATCCCTAGTCGCCCTTGAGAAGGTGGTTGTGAGCTGCCCATTTGAACTGTTACAGTTCACCTGCTGTGGGCTGATCCACAATGCCATTAGGAAGGGAATTCCATGGTTTTGACCCAGTGACAGTGAAGGAACGGTAATATATTTCCAAGTCAGGATGGTGAGTGGCTTGGAGGGGAACTTAGAGGTTGTGGTGTTTCCATATGTCCACTGCTCATTTCCTTCTAGAATGGAAGTGGTCATGGGTTTGGAAGGTGCTGTCTGAGGATCTTTGCTGAATTTCTACAGTCCATCTTGTGGATAGGACACACTGCTGCTACTGTGCGTCGGTGGTGGAGGGAGCAGCTGCTGTGGATGTAGTGCCGATCAAGTAGCTGCTTTGTCCTGGATGGTATCAAGCTTCTTGAGTGTTGTTGGGGCCACACTCATCCAGGCAAGTGGGGAGTATTCCATCACACTCCTAACTTGTGCCTAGTGGATGGTAGACAAGCTTTGAGGAGTCAGGAGGTGAGTTACTCGCTGCAGTATTCCAAGCTTCTGACCTGCTCTTGTAGCCACTCTGTTAATGTGGTGAGTCCAGTTGAGTTTCTGGTCAATGGTTACCCCCAGGATGTTGATAGTGGGGGATTCAGTGATGGTAACACCATTGAATGTCAAGGGGTGGTGGTTAGATTGTCTCTTATTGGTGATGGTCATCATTTGGCATTTGTGTGGTACAAATATAACTTGCCACTTGTTAGCCCAAGCCTGGATATTGTTCAGATCTTGATGTATATGGAAATGGACCACTCCAGTATCTGAGGAGTCGCAAATGGTGCTGAACATGTGCAATCATCAGCGAACATCCCCACTTCTGAACTTATAATGTTAGGAAGGTCATTGATGAAGCTACTGAAGATGTTTGAGTCTGGGCCACTACCTTGAGGAACTCCTGCAGAGATATTCTGGAGCTGAGATAGCTGACCTCCCACAACCATGACCATCTTCTCATGTGTCAGGTATGATTCTAACCACCAGAAAGTTTGCCCCTGATACCCATTGATTCCAGTTTTGCTAGGGCTCCTTGACGCCACACCGGTCAAATGTAGTCTTGATGTGAAAGGTTGGCACTCTCACCTCATCTCTGGAATTCAACTCTTTTGTCCATGTTTGAACCAAGGCTGTAATGAGATCAGGAGCTGAGTGGCCCTGGCAGAACCCAATCTGGGCGTCGCTGAGCAGGTTATTGCTGAACAGGTGCTGCTTGATAGCACTGTTCATGACATCTTCCATCATTTTACTGATGATTGAGAATAGACTGATGGGGTGGTAAAAGGCCAGGTTGGATTTCTCCTGCTTTTTACGTACTGGACATATTTGGGCAATTTTCCATGTTGCCGGGCAGATGCCAGTGCTGTAACTGTACTGGCACAGCTTGTCTAGGGAAGCAGCAAGTTCTGGAGCACAAGTCTTCAGTACTTTTGCCGAAATATTGTCTGGGCCCATAGCCTTTGCAGTATCCTGAGTCTTCAACCATTTCTCGATATCACGTGGAGTGAATCATATTGGCTGAAGACTGGTATCTGTAATGCTGGAGGAGGCCGAGATGGATCACCCACTTGGCTGCTTCAGCATTGTCTTTTGCACTGATGTGCTGGGCTCTTCCTCCAGTGAGTTGTTTAATTGTCCACCACCATAAATGACTAGATGTGGCAGGATGGCAGAACTTAGATCTGACCCGTTGGTTGTGAGCTCACTTAGTTCCATCTATCACTTGCTACTTTCACTGTTTGGTATGCAACTAGTCCTGTTTGGTGGCTTCACCAGGTTGACACCTCATTTTCAGGTATGCCTGGTGCTGCTCCTGGCATGCTCTCCTGCACTCTCCATTGAACCAGGGTTGATCTCCTGGTTGAGTGGGGGATATGCCAGGCCATGAGGTTACAGATTATGCTGGAGTACAATTCTGCTGCTGTTGATGGCCCACAGCATCTCATGGATGCCCAGTTTTGAGTTGCTAGATCTGTTTGAAGTCTGTCCCATTTAGCACAATGATAGTGCCACACAATAAAGGCAGGACTTTGTTTCCACAAGGATTGTGTGGTGGTTGCTCTTATTGATACTGTCATGGACAGAAGCATCTGCAGCTGGCAGATTGGTAAGGACGAGGTCAAGTATGTTTTTCTTCTTGTCGGTTCCCTCGCCACCTGCTGCAGACCCAGTGTAGCAGCTATGTCCTTGAATAATAATGACCTTCTCCAATCTTCCCTTCAAAGTGCATGAATTTATAGAATCATCATAGAATCCCTACAGTGTAGAAGCAGGCCATTCAGCCCATCAAGTCCACACTGCCTCTCCAAAGAGCATCCCACCCAGACCCACCCTGTACCCTATCACTGCATTTCCCATCCTTGACACTATGGGCAATTTAGCTTGGCCAATCCACCTAAACTGCACATCTTTGGACTGTGGGAGGAAACCAGTGGACCCGGAGGAAACCCACACAGACACGGAGAGAATGTGCAAACTCCACACAGACAGTCGCCCGAGGGTGGAATCGAACCCGGGTCCCCGGCACTGTGAGGCAGCAGTGCTAACAACTGAGCCACAGTGCTGCCCCTGATATATATTTTCATCTATTATAATAGTAATTGAGGGCCTGGGAAGAGACAATCCGTCTATCAGGGTGGAACCAGAATTGAAGTTTTTTTTTTGAACTTAAGTTCTCTGAGTAGACAAGCTTGACTGCTGAAAACAGAGCATGACGACTTGAAAGCTCTCTGCCTAATATCCCTCACCATCTTCCTAAAGCCCAAAGAGTAGAAAGCTGTGTTAGAAGTATTACTATCTTTACCTGGGTGAACTGAGAAAGTGACCATGATCAACATGTCAGAAAAGCCACCAAGGAGTCCATCGTTACACCCGTGAAACAACGCATTGTGATAGCCATTTAACTAACCTGGCCTGTATTGTTATGTTCTTTTATTTAACCTTTAACTGTGTTTGGTTGTCTGTCTGTCTTTTGTGAATGGTGGCTGAGAACAAATGTTTTGGATTAGAGCATATACATTAATCAGTTTAACACGTTTAATTTTTCCTCCGCTGAAGTTACTGTGTATTTAATAAATAATTAAGTCTTTTCTTAAAGATACAAAACTGGTGTCTGGTCTGGAATTAATTATTCACAAAGTCTGAGATTGGTTATTCAGAAGTCTGGTTAGGAACCATTGGAGTAATTATTAGGGGTCTTTGATGGTTCATTTTACCATGTGGTGAATTCAGAGGTAGAAAGGCTGATTTGGTTTGGCTGTCTATCTCTATGTCATAAGACTAGTCATCAGTCAATCTTCTATCCATCTTGATAAACCAGGGTTGATCCCCTGGCTTGATGGTGATGGCAGAGTGGGGTATATGCCAGGCCACGATGTTTCATGTTTTGTTGTAATACAATTCTGGTACTGCTGGTGACACAAAGTGACTCGTGGATACCCAATCTAGAGTTGCTAGATCTGTTTGAAATCTATATTTATTAAAACTTATTTAGCATGGTGGTGGTGCCACACCACGGGATGGAGGGGAAGATCAGATTTTGTCTCCATAAGGACTGTGCAGAGAGGCAAATTGGTGAATATGAAGTCAGCTATGTTTTTCCTAATATTTGGTTCCTTTACCACCTGCCACAGACCCAATGTAGCTGCTATGTTGTTTACGACTCAACCAGCTTGCTCGGTAGAGGTGTTGCTGTAGCAATATTTGTAATGGAAATTGAAGCTCCCCACGCAGAGGATATTTTGAACCCACGTAGCATTCAGTGACTCCTCTGAGTGTCGTTCAGCATGGAGGAGCACAGATTGATCAGCTGAGGAGGGTATTGTTATTTTTGGGGGGAATTGTGATCACCGTTACCTAACATAGGCAGGCAGAAATTTCAATGGTT
Source organism: Rhincodon typus (assembly GCF_021869965.1). Lineage (NCBI taxonomy): Eukaryota > Metazoa > Chordata > Chondrichthyes > Orectolobiformes > Rhincodontidae > Rhincodon > Rhincodon typus. The sequence goes on from NW_025966250.1 coordinate 31,359, forward strand.
TATAGAGTTTGGTAAGAAGGAGCAGTTTAGATATGATCTATCAGTTAATTAGACAAAAGAATTACACAACAGTGAGATTTGAGAACACTTTTCTGATCCCAATGCTGTCCTGTGGATGGAGGAGTTGGGGTGGTGGTCTTGGTGGAATGTTTTTTCCCTGACATTGTGCAGTCTTCAGTGATAATTATTTTTGTTCTTCCATCGGACAGATGTAGACGAATCTCTAGTCCTCTCCCAAGAAGGTGATGGCTCGTTTCCCTCGATCCTCTCTCTCTCTTTCTCTTCCTACCTGCCCTCACATATCTATTTTATTTTAGGGATTTGTACTCTATGCTGTGTCAATCACCTGTTTTAATCCTCTCGGCCCACGATGACATGATGACCATTGCACACCTCTATTCGTAGGTTGACTTTAATTTCTTAATCCATAAAAAGAACAATATATGTTCCAAAACACTGCATTCATAGTAGGGAAGTGTAGTGCCCAATAAGTCTTTTGTTTACGCTTCTGAAAGGCTACTATTGTAACACTGTTAAATGAGGTCTCATGCTATTCAGGAAATACAAGATGTGGAATACTAAAAGGCCGCAGTGTTAAAAGGGAATTCCAATTTCCAACAGAGTGATGGTACAAGGAAATTAACTAAAGTTTTACTTGCTCATTTTTGACCAGAAGCGAGGTGAGGCTTTATGGTGTCCAGAGTCAATGTTGATGACCCTCAGAGCAACTAACTCACAGTATACACTGTGCTGCCACCTCACCAGGGATGGTGATGCTGTTTTGTTCGAAATTATCTGTAAGATACAACCATGTCAGGCTATTACACATCTGTGATTTGGCTCTCCTAATTTTGGCACTAGCTTTGAGATGTTAGAAAGCCAACTCCTCAAGGTTGACAGGGTTAACTTTACTTTTGGAATTTCTGGTGCCTAGCTCGGTGCCAGATTCCATTTTTTGACGGTTTTTTTTTAAAAGTAGTTTTATACAATTGAGTAGCTTGCTCGGGAATTTTGGAAGACAGTTAAGGAGTTAGCCACATTGCTGGGGATCTGGAGTCACATGCAGGCCAGACAAGCTAAGAATAGCGAATCTCATCTTCCCTAAAGGACATTAATGAAGTGGATGGGTTTTTGTCAATCAACAATGGTTTCATGGTCATCACTATATTTTTTAATTCTGATTTTAATAAAATAAGTCAAATACCAACTTCTGTTCTGCTGGGATTCAAATCCATGTCTTACTCATGGCTTACTAGTCTATCAAGAGTACCACCATATCAGTGTCTCCTGAATAGAAGTTGAATGTTTTTCCTACATAAATAAAGAAGGTAGCTTCAAAATTACCTTAAAATAATTCAAAGAGAATGAATAGAAAAGCATATGGAGAAACAGAGATAGAGCAGGGAAGAAGCAGCTTGGGAGAGCCATGAAAACAAGACTGGGGAGGAAGCTAAGGTGGACTTTGGTCCTAGCATGAAATCCATCCAATTTAATTGACAGTGTTTCTTAAGTTAGCAATCAGCAATCAATCGCAGAATCTTACAACAAAGAAGAAAGCATTTTAAGCAGTTCTTACATCACTACTTCTGGTCCAAAAAGTCCAGGTTCATATTGTAGCAGCCCAAAAGGTGTACCTTAACAGGTTGGTTAAATGTATTTAAAAATGGCCTTGTAGTTCAATGGTAATGCCACTATCTCTAGAACAGAAGGTCCATATTCAACATTTTTCTGGAACAAAAACAAAGTTGCTGGAAAAGCTCAGGAGGTCTGTCAACATGTGTTAAGGGAAAAACAGGGTTAACTTTTCAGGTCCGGTGATCCTTCCTCAGGACCCTTCTCAGGAAGGGTCATCGGACCCGAAACATTAACTCTGTTTTTTTCCTTCACAGATGCTGCCAAACCTGCTGTGCTTTTCCAGCAACTTTGTTTTTGGTCCTGATTTACAGCATCCGCAGTTCTTTTGTTTTTTATTCAACATTTTTCTTCCAAGGTTTATCATGATATGTCTGAGCTGGTTGATGAAAACATCTAGAAGAGGTTCTCTCAGCCTCCCATAACCCATATGAGTCATACTATGTACCAAAAACAACTCTGAATACAAAACCAACTCTAATTATTACCCCAATATAACTCAGGTATAGTAAACAATTACAAATGGATGGCATAGGCAATATGTTTAATAACAAGAAGATTTTTAAACGTATTTTATAGTCAAGTGAAAAGCAGGGTTCTCTTTGTAAAAAACTAAATGATATGATGTATCTTAAGGATAGATTGAAAATATTTTTTGCCCGTCCTTGATGTTGATACCCTTAATGTGCAAAACAATTTAAAGAAATAGCCGATGTCGAGAGCTATTAAGCTTCAAACTTTATTCTTATTGTCGAATATATGTATTTAAACAACACTCATTTAATTTCAGTTGAATCATTTTTGCTGACAGAGTTTAATCCGAAGTGACTTTTCTTCAGTAAATCAGACGCTCTAAGAATCATAACTCAAACATTTCTCAGTTCAGAATAAAGCTATAATGAATAATCTTTGAAAGGTTTGCGCAATAAAATGGCCATTTTTCATCAAGACCACAGCACTGACTATAAAACCATGGTCAGAATTTACTGTCAATAGCATTGAGGCGAACGGTGCACACTGTTATTAATGTGCAAGTGGCACTGCAAATTCTGGCAAGGAGCAACCCTGCACTAAACATGAAAATCGAAAAGTTGATGTCCAAGGTGAGTTGCCCTGCCATGAGTTTTGCAAAAATGGCATCCTGCTGATTGATTCAGTATTCAACTGCATTGAACAATGATAAGTTCTTCCACCAGCATGATAGATACAAACTAAATTTTCCACAGAAAGTTAGGGCTTATTTATTTCAGTCTAATTTTTTTTATAAGACTTATTTATTGTGAAGCTGCTTACCTGACATTGAAAATAAACAATTACAATCGTGGTGTCTCATTTATTCAGTTTTTAATTGTTTTTGGAGATATAACACAATTAATTACTTTTATTTACTAATTATTTTTGCCTTTCCAGGCTCTTTTGATCCATTCTTTCTTTCCTATTTCCTAATTTTCTTTTTTTGTAAATGATTTGGCCCCAAATTAATCTCATTTAAATTTCGTTGTGAGCCTCTGTGCTCTCCATTAAATACCTCAAAATGGATTAGTTAAGAAGATAAAATTGTTTGTCCTGTTCTTGCAAGTCCTACATCTTCATTCTGATTCTTGCAGAAACTGGTAACTTTATAATGGAGCATTTCTAAATGACTCATGGAAAACAATTACACAAGATTTCACTGTTTTAAGAATTTTACTCTAACAAATAAACTAAAATCACTATTGACTAAACATTATTTAATAAACAACTAAGGTATTAAACTGCAGAAAAGGTTATTTTCCCATTAACTAATTGACAAAACTGTAATCCCACATCATATTTCTAACTTCCAGCACATTTGCAGCAGATGTGTGATCTTATGGTTGAAACTCCTAAATCCATTCAGCTATCCAACAGATTCTCTTCTTCTTGCTGCATGTGGGAGTCTTCCAGTGTTGTTTTAAAAGTCTATTCATTTCACCTGGATATAGTTGAACCAACTGCCACCAGAAAGGCACCCTGTAGTGACTCCATGGTCTTTAAATCACTACAAGTTACAGTTCTTTAAACAAGGAATCTATTCCTACCAGCATTCTGCTTGGTGATTAACACCAAAACAGTCTCTTTCTCTCTGCTTGCCACAGCAGCTACTCTTTTTGATCTTCCACTGTCAGTCCCTTTGTTTGGCAAAGTGGGCATGGAGATTCTTGTTATAATGGTGAGTATACTCATGGTGAGACCAAAACTGAGTGGGAATTTGTTTGGAGTCAGGGCAGGTTGCTTTGTGTCATCATGTCAATTAGTTGAGTTGCCATCAGTTGTGCTGTAGAATTAGGCAGGAATCAGCCAATTGTGTTGTTACCTTACGGTGTTGAGAATCCAGGTGCCATATTTAGCTCCCAAACAGGCACCTCACCCTGCAAGTCAGCAGCACCATTTTACTTGTCTGAGAAGAGAATTTTGAACTTGAAATGTGGCTTCTACTCCTTCTAAGTTACTGTATTTGGATCCACAGAGCTGCAAACCCTCACAGTTTCCCACTGATCTGTTGAGTTCATTAACATAACTACCAATGGATTCTGGGAGGCTGAACTCTTTTATTAAATCGTCCTCTTTCAAGAGTTTAGTTTGCTCTCAAATTGAATTAGTTATCAACATCTATTAGAATTTCTTCCAAAGAATCGGTGTCTTCTTTTATATTTTGGAAATTTGTCATCAGCTTTGGGTCCTATATTTGTTCAGCTTGAGATTTAGGACTTAATTTAGAAGAAATTCTCTATTCTACAAACTGCTTTCTCAAAATGACCAATTCTGCTTGGCCCATCTCTGACACTAAATCTTAATGGTGATATTATTTTTCCTTATATTGCTTATTAATAAGCTTCTTAATTCTCATAACTTTAAAAATATTTTAAATTTGCATGATCTAAATGCTGTTTGCAATCTGCTGCTTTTTAAGCTTTTAGTCATGCAGAATCTTAACTATGTTTGTAATCTGCTAGCTTTAAAGCCTCTTCAAACTTTTAAATTCTTTACAATTGGAATGTGGTGTTCTCTGAAAGAAACCGTTGAATCTTGTATTGTAACAACAATGTCGTGTTTTGATTCTTTTAATGTTTCAAGCTCTGCTGAATAGCAACTTCACCTAAGAAAGGGACAGTGCTTTGAAAGCTTGTGATTTCAAATAAACTTGTTGGACTATAACCTGGTGTCGTGTTACTTCTGACCTAAATAAATGAATGAATGTTCTGACCCTTGGCCTGTTTACTGTAGCCGTACATCATGGAATATGTTTGCAATGGCCATTATGCTCATTTTGAAGTATAAGTACTCTTTTTCACTTTTGTTTCTATCCTTTCCAGGATGGTCTTTGAGACATTATTTAAAAGGTTTTCCCCCTTGTCCGGAGAGATATCCAACATTACATTGGAACCCTGAACTGCTCTCACAGATCTTTCTTCTGTAACCTACCAGTGTGATTAATTTTTTCTCTCTTTCTAACCCACAGTACTTCTCCTGCACCTGTACCCAGTGCAGAGGTAAAAGCTTTCATCAGGACTGCTGCTTTTGCCCTGCTACTGATTCCATGCGTGCAGCTCTCGGTTCCTTGTTTACTTGCTTTTAGCTGCTGCATGGCTGCCTGTGTCTTCTTATGGTAGTCATTTTCTTAAAGTGGTAAACTCACTTCTATTTTTAAACTGTGTTGAATGTTTACAACAGTGTTACCTTCAGTCTTTCACAATGATCTCACCAATGATGATGATTTCAGATGATGTGGTGCACAGATTGGCAACTTATGGCTGTTTAAGCTGCTGCCACCAGTCTTGCTTTGTAGTTTTTTTTTAAAATCAACCTGGAGCAGGTGGGACTCAAGCCCAGGCTTCCTGGTTCAGAGATAATGATGCTATCACTGCAGTGCAAAGGGGCTGAATCCTCTTTTGTAGATATTTTTAATCAACCTGTTCAGATGTGTTATGACACACCTCAAAGGCAGGTAGGAGGCTTGAACCTAGGTGTCTGGGCTCAGAGGCAGGGATACTATAACTCTGCAACAAGAGCCTGATTCCTCCATTGTAGATACTTTTAATCAACCTGTTCAAACCTGTTATTGACACAACTCTGGAGCTGGTGGGACTTGAACTCAGGCTTTCTGGTCCAGAGGCAGAGACAGTACCACTGTGGCACAAAAGCCTAAACCCTCCTTCGTATTTACCTAACTAGCAGTGGTTGATGGTTTATTGCTGTCGAGTTTTAATGAGAAGAGGCACTTGTCTTACACAACAAGATGCAGTTTACTGCATGACCGTAATGCATATGAATGCATTAATAATTATTCATAATTACAAAGGTAATCAACAGCCATAATGCTCCATCTGTCTCCATCAGGACCTCATTCCAGACTAAACAAAAACCAAAAGAACTGTGGATGCTAGAAATCAGAAACACAAACAAAAATTGCTAGAAAAGCTCAGCCAGTCTGGCAGCATCTGTAGAGAGAAACCAAAGTTAAAGCTTTGGGTCCAGTGACCCTTCCTCAGGAGTCATACCAGATGGCCTGGTTCTCCACCGAAGGCCATGGGCAGGGCTTTATAGGGGCCTAAACAACTTGGCCTAAGCAAGAAATGTGAGAAAAGAGAATGAGGAGTTGAGTGAGGCCTTTCTTGACATTAGAAGCAATGCATTGCATTTTCAAATGGACTACCAGTGTCGAGATGAGATTCTCGCCAAACAGCAGTGAGATGATATTAAGGGGAATTATTATTTAGCGGATTCATTAACAATAATTATTGTCTCACTTAAATGTAGCTTTCTATCCTATCGCTGAATTTAAAAAGAGGTGCATCCTAACCACATCAAACACAGCACTTGCGAGTCTTCTCAGGGCGCAATAAGGTGCAGAACCAATCCCTTTTACAATCCTCACTGTGTGTGCAATCAAAGAGGCTACTCTATGCAATGATAACTTTGATGGTTGGTATGGGTCTGGGATGGAAATCCATTTGAGTGCATGGAACAATCTCATGGATCTGCTCTGTGTTACTCACACAGACAGTGTAGGGCCTCTATCAATTGGTGGCTGTTCCAAAGAGCCTTGAAAACTCTACACATGGCCCTTGTTGTTGGGGTGCAGCATGTCATATTGTATGGAAGGGTGTGCGCAAGGCACACACAGTGGAAGCTTGGTTGCTATGGCTGTCATGTTAAGGAGGCGATGGCAGATGGAAGAGGATCAGATCCTGCCATAAGCCCAGAAGCAGCAGAAACCGGAGAAGTATCAACTCAGGCAGAGGTAGTAACTGCAAGACTCCTCGGGATACATCATGGACACAAGAGGGCCAAAACCTTTCATGGTCAAATCTTTTCTATTAAGATAAGCAAAGCACATTGCTGACACTGACCGGTATTTCAGGGACACTGTGAAGGACAATGCTAGCTGCAGGAATGGGAGGTTACCCTCTCCCAGTGGCTGTGAGGGTGACAGCTACATTGGACGTCTATGCAATTGCCTCTTTCCAGGGAACAAGAGGTATCTTGTGTGTGGGATCTCTCAGTTGTGCACCCACAAACACATCAGTTAGTGACAAATGTCAACAGAGTAAGATCCCACTGGTCCATTTCATCTCCCCATGACGAAGTCAGTGCTGCGATCCAGGCAGTAGGATTTGGAGATATAGCTGGGTTTTCCCAGGTGCAGAGTACCATCAATTGCACACTGTGGCACAATGCTGTGGAGTTTATCAATAGGAAAGGGCTCCATTTGTTAATGTGCAGGTGATCTTCAACCATTGGTTCCACTTCCTGGAGGTGTCATCCGTGTCAATTGCCACAATTCCTATAACCTGGAGCATTCTCATGTACCTGCTAGGTTTGAGGGCCATGGTGCCTTCCTAGGTTGGAGACAAGAGATACTCACTACATCAATGGCTAATGACAACATTGCACAACCAATAAATGATGGAGGGCACAGTTACAATGCTGCCCCTGCTTTGCACAAATTGAACAGATAATGAGGGAACATGCTGAGGAAGTAGGAGAACGGGAGTGTTCTTCTGAAGAGGTAGATGAGAACATTGAGGAAAAGGAAGCTCTCCTTGTGTATGTCAGAGTTCAGCTGCTTTGGTGGTTACAAGCAAGCCGGGGCTTGATTAAATACCTGACTGCAGTGGATGAGACCTGGGCGCAACAATCATGCAATGTGAAATAGTTGCTTGTCATTATGCGCTCAATTTGTTTTGCATTGTGGGGTTAAACTACAGCTTCTAGTGGACCTGCATATGCCAAGAACAGTCTGCTATGCTGGTTATGTGTCGTGACCAACCTGTGTTTGGAGCTGATGTACCATTACATTTCTGGTGAAAGGCAAACTTCAGAATGCCAATGCTTGGTTGGGATATAAAGCTGGAGCTGGTACCAGGGATACCAGCTATTCCAGAACAACTGCTGTGCAATCAGTTCTTCCAGCTGTGATGAGATGGTAGAATTAAACTGGCATAGATGAGAGGGGTACCATAGGGGCATGATAGATAGTTAACGTAAAGTTGCAATAGTCCTAGAGGATTATGGGGCTGCTCTCTGATTGGAGAGAGACAACTGGAGGTGAGTTTAACCCAAGGATCACCACACCTCAGGCAAAGGGTTGGTTTAACATGGTGGAACCTTCACGGTAACTTCAGCCATTGCAGGAAATGAACTCATGTTGTTGGTGTCACTCTGAATCACAAAGCAGCCATTCAGCCAACTGAGATAGGTAGTAAATGAGATAGTAGGGTCTAGGCCCGAAACGTCAGCTTTCCTGCTCGGCCTGCTGTGTTCATCCAGCTCTACACCTTGTTATCCTAGGTAGTAAATGAGACAGGTTTGGGATGACATAACAAGAAATCGTATGAGACCTCATGGAGAGAAAATCACTTTGAAATGTTACAGAATTAATGCAGCCAAAATATGTAACATTGGTAGAGCTTCATACAATCTCCAACAGTAATGTTTTCTGAGCTATTTTCTTGCACAATAGATGTGTACTTAATATTCATGAATCCACATGCAAGCTTCAAGTAAGCCCTGGAATTGATAAGCCAAGTGTCCACATGTAGATTTTCCTTCAGAAAATAATGCATGTAACAGCTCAGTTGTTCTCAAAATCTGTTAAAATGTGGATTTAATTGACATGTCTTTATTAACCTGTCACAGGCAAGTTACTTAAAGTGTGGCAGTGACCACTAATTTTATCTTGTTTCAATGAACATATCTAATCTGGTGCTCAGTTCCTCAGTGACAGTTGTGAACAACTCTGCACTGCTCTGTGAAGCAAACTCAGGTACTCCAGAATGTCTCCCCATGCTCACTTTATGATATGTCAGTACAGTGCAATAATGATACAAGTGTACAAATACAAAAGTGAACCTAGTCTGGTTAAGCACATGTTTCCCATTGCCTGTACCATGTATCCTACAGTCCGTTGCTCTTTTTGTCACCTGCTGTATTGCTAAAAATACCAGTAGAACATGTTTATTTTAACAAAACAGTTACTGAGAAGCTAAAGCTTGTAGCTATGATAAGGATCACTTCAGATGTGATCCTTGAGGCATTATATGTAGTAAGTGTCTGACAAATGCAACAAAAAAAAATGAATGAGGGTGAAATATCGAGTGTTCGTATAAATGTACTTAGCTAGTAATTACTAAACAAATTATATTAAGTGATAATGCTAATACGTCTCCATGCTGTCAGGTGCCTCTCCATCTGGATCTGTACAAAACCAGATCTTGTTATGCAATCCAAATACCATTATTGTCACAACACGCTTTTCTTCAGATTCCTTCCCAATCCCAGGGTATGACGTAGGATAAAACAAGAAATGGTGAAAATAAATTTGATAAACTTTGAGCCAATTAGCAAGATAATTATTTGGGTCTGGAGTTGTTTGTGGCTTTTGTTAAGTAATTCTGTGGTGGATTTGCAGCTAAGCCCTTCCACAACAGATGCAAGGAATCTGAAGATGGTGATGATCAGGCACGCCAGAGCAGTAGGTCAAGTGTCTGGATTGCAAACCAATTTAGCAGAGATGGTCAAAAACAATGTATACATGTCAAGTCTGTAAATGGAGAGCCTAACTTTTGTTTTAGATTGTTGTCTGGGTTGCCTGAATAACGGTGCAATCCATAATCTGCATAAGGCATTTTTCAGACATTCCTTTTGATACAGAACTTTAACACAGGAGACTGACACTGATTTGCATTTGTGAAACAAGCCATATAGGTCACATTTGCGTCCTTACATGTTGTATATGGGAATTCGTAGACATCTTCTGAATGAAATCATTTAACTTAGCCACTGTTATTCTAAATAATAGTCAATTTTGCTCCATACCAAACTATAGCATCAATCGCAAAAATCAGTTAAAAATTGTCTGTTATGTCTCAATAGATTCAAAACCCTTCCTCACAATCAAAAAGCAGCAGAAGCAAAGAAGCTGTCTTTTAATGATTTTTCATATTTATTTGGAACTTGTTTACAGTAACAACATCTGTGACTATTACAATGGTAATGACAAGTAACAAAATATTCAACCGAGACAAGAGGGGATTCCAGAACAGATTGGATTAAAGACTAGTTTTAACAATGGGTGAACCACGTGTCTCTTAGCTGACTTTACATGTTCCAAAACTACTTGGCTGAGAGAGGGCTGCTTGACATTCTGGGGTATAGATGTTTGAGACGTGATAGAGAGAGATGCAGAAGAAGTGAGGGAGTTATGCTACTGATTAGGGAGAATATTACAGTTGTACTAAAGGAGGATACCTTTAAGGGCTCATCCAGATCATATGGATAGAGGTCAGGAAAGGAAGGGTGCAGTCACTTTGATGGGATTGTACTGCAGGTCTCCCAATAGACAGTGGGTGATAGAGAAACAGATACGTGAACAGAGATGGAGAAATGTGAAAACAACAGGGTTGTTATGGTGGATAACGTTAACTTCCCCTATATTGATTAGGATTCGCTTAGTGCCAGGGGCTTGGATTGTGGGGGGGGTGGGGTGGCAGTGAAATTTGTTAGGTGTGTCCAGGATGGTTTTCTGAAACAATATGTGAATAATTCAACATGGGAAGGGACCTTCCAAGCACCCAGCATTGGGGAATGAGCCCAGCCAGGTGATCGAAGTTTCAGTGGAGGGAGCATTTCAGGAACAGTGACCATAATTCTGTAATTTCTAAGTGACCCAAGGATAAGGACAAACTTGGTTTGTTTTTATTTGAATGTCAAAGCATGATGGACAAAGTGATAGAAGTTTACAAAATTAAAAGAGGCGTGGATAGAATGGAGAGTTAACAGTCTTTTTGACAAGGTAGAAGTGTCACTTATTAAGGGACCTAGGCTTAATGTAAAAGGAGGTAAGCTTAAAGGAGATTTGGGAGGCAAGTTTTCTTTTTAACACAGAGAGTCGTAAGTGCCGAGAATGCGCTGCCAGAGGAGATGTGGAAGTAGATACAACAGTAATGTTTAAAAGGCATCTTGACAGATATATGAATAGACAGGAAATGGAGGGATACAACTGCATAGAAGCGAAAATTTTAGCTTAGAAAGACACTGTGCGCCAGCACAGTCTTGGTGGGCTGGAGGGCCCGTTTCTGTGCTGTGCTGTTCTTTGTTTAAACTTCTAGTTGTAAAAATCTTTAACACTGCTTAGCTTGAAAATAAGCATATTTTTCCTGTACTTTGCAAATTGTATATTAATATGTTTTGATAATTTCCTGGGAGTGGCATCAATAATAACTCATTAATGTAACAAACAAATTTGTTGTGAGGCAATTGGAGCTCTTATAATTCAAAGCCTTCAGTGTACCTCAAATATCTCACATTGAAATTATTAGCATCATAAAATAAACATTGACATAGGATGTGAAAATCCATTCATTGAATAATTCACACATTTCATCACGAAATATGCGCATCATACACAGATAAACTTGGCTGCTGTAAGAAAGCAGATCTGTAACCTTTCAGAGTCTAAGTTTGTGATTTCTGATGAAATTTTTTTTAAAATTTGTCATGCAAACAGTAAAAATGTCTCTGCATTTAACAAAGAAAAATCTCATGCAGAATCTAAGAGCAAGAGGAGACTGACTCAGAGGTTAGGAGCTCTCAGTGCAGAGTAGTGCTTTAAAGGAGATGTAGTGAGAACATTGCAAGCATGCAGTACCTGGTTTAATAGATGAGAGATGAAGTGCTGCAGACATACTACCTTATTAACATACTCTGAGAGGCACTATTAATTCCAGAAATATTCAAACCATGGAGTCAATCCCCACCTTGATGTCTCAGTCTCCTGTGAAACAATTAATCTCTCGACTCTGGTTGTTCCCCTGTCTCGCCTTCCATTCCCATAAATTCAAGAGATGTAGATTAGAAGGGGTATGATGGACAACATGCTTTAGCCATCCATCACCAGATCTGGTTAAAACATCATCAGGTCATGCACTTGGCAGGTAAAACAGCTCACTATTGCGAACAGCATAAATTGCAGATGCTGGAGTCAGAGTCAATACAGTGCGGAGCTGGAGGAACACAGCAGGTCAGGCAGCATCATAGGAGCAGGAAAGTTGACATTTCAGGTTTACACCCTTCATCAGGAAGCAATTGATACAGCTTACACACTATCTTCTTCTAAGAATTCTCCACTGTTGACCAGCTCCATGGTCTCACGCAGTTTATTGTTATTTATCTAATTGTAGCTAGAAGGTTGCTTGCAAAAGCTTGTCTTTGTGCTCCAGCACTGTTAACACTGTGTTCCTAATTATAATTGCTCCCCACTCCTGGTCGCTTTCTGTGCCCTAGGGCTGAAACTCTTAAATGCCCTTCCCATTCTTCTCTCTCTGTCAGCCTCAGTTGCCCTCTTTAGGTCTCTCTAAAACCTACCTTTTTAACTAAGGTTTGGTCACCTGCCCTAATGTCTCATCATGTGACTTTGAGGTCATACTTTGTTTTATAATCATCATACAAAGTCATCATAGAACCCCTACAGGTGGAAGCAGGCCCTTCGGCCCAACAAGTCCATACTGACCCTCAGAGCATCCTACCCAGACCCATCCTCCTACAACCCACCTAATCTACACATCCCTGAACACTACGGGCAATTTAGCATGGCCAATCCACCTAACCTGCAGATCTTTGGACTGTGGGAGGAAACCGGAGCACCCGGAGGAAACCCATGCAGACACAGGGAGAATGTACAAACTCCACACAGACAGTTGCCCAAGGCTGGAATCCAATCCACATTCCTAGCACTGTGAGGCAGCAGTGCTAACCACTGAGCCACCGTGCCGCCCCATCCTGCTGCCTTACAGCGCCAGCGACCCGGATTTGCTTCCACCCTCGGGTGTGTGTGTGTGTGTGTGTGTGTGTGTGTGTGGAGATTGCACATTCTCCCCATGTCTGCGTGGGTTTCCTCCGGGTGCTCCGGTTTTCTCCCACAGTCCAAAGATGTGCAGGGTAGGTGGATTGGCCATGCTAAATTGCCCATAGTGTTCAGGGATGTGTAGAGTAGGTGGGTTATAGGGGGATGGGTCTCAGTGGGTGCTCTGAGGAACAGTGTGAACTTGTTGGGCCAAAGGGCCTGTTTCCACGCTGTCAGGATTCTATGAAATAATGTTCCTGCAAAGTACCTTGCAATACTTCACTACATTACATGCATTATATAAATAGCAGTAAAATAAAGCAAAGAACTGCAGTTGCAGGAAATCTGAAACATAAACAGAAATTGCTAGAAAAACTTGGTAGTCTGCTAGCATGTGTGAAGAGAAAGCAGAGTTAATGTTTCGGGTCCTGTGACATTCTGAAGAAGGGTCAGTGGACCTGACCTGTTAACTCAGCTTTCTCTCCATTGATATAAATATAATTTGCTGTTATTGAAAATAACAGGAGTGAACAGTTATTAGATCCGGTGTAGTTCACTCCTGTACAATGTTGAAGTTCCGTCTGTCCCCTCATATGATTGGAGAATACTCCAGAGTCTTGTCAGAAGGAGCATAAGGGAGTTGCCTCCAGTATCCTGCTCAATATTTATCCTCCAAGCAAGATAGATTATCAGGTCATTAAAACGTCAATGTTCGGAGGGCCTTGTTTTACACAAATTGTTTGCCATATTTTCCACATTATGACACCAAATTCATTTCAAATGTACTTCACTAAGTGTAAAACAGTTTGGTACATCCCGAGGTCACAGGAGGTACCATGAAAGTCTTCTATTGCATTTCACTGTAACTGGCCCACTCTAGTCTACAGTTGTAGAAAGGGAAAAATTTCGGTAGGGGTCTGAATGAATGGTAAAAAAGATAAGATTTGTGTAGAATTTTGAAGCCTGTTTTGAGCTAAATCAGTATATTATGCTGTGCAGGCTACAAGGATGCTTTAGTCAGCTCATCACAGGAACTCTTTCGATCATGATTGACAATGGATTTATCATACTCAAAAATTATTTGGATTTTTTTGTGAAATTATGCTTTCTTATTTTTGAATGACCCTGCTATTCCTATTTTATCTTCCTAATAATTGTTTTTATCTTTATAACGTATTAAATCTATTTTCCCATAGGTTCTCGTTCTGAAGATGTTTCAAATATCACTTTAAATATCACTGTTTTGGCCTAACAGCTCTCCTTTCCGGAAAAGGATCTTGTTGAGTGGATGAGCAGCTGGTGGGCTTTGGTTTGCTTTTTGTTGTTTTTTTAATGGCTTTAGCTGTAACGGGAATAAAAACATTTTGTATGCCATCTCCCACCAAGTCTAGCTTCTTGGCAGTAGACAAGCCTCATTCTGATCTTTATCGTTGGCGCTATCATTTATGAGATTGAGCACTTTGGTATAATCACTCATAGCATCAAAGTGAAAAATTACTCGAATCCGGTGGTTCTTCTTCAGCATAATGTCATCAACTTGGTTAGGCAGATAAAAGTTGCCTTCTTGACAAAAGATGTTAATGAGCTAGCTGTCCGAAGATTTAAAACCATGCAATTGGAAAGGAAAAGGAATAGTTTGGTTATATGTAGTGACATGATCAATTTCCACGCTACTCTATTTCCTGTGATAGCATGAACCATTGGCAGAACAAGGAGAGAAGCAAGGTATGTCAGCAGCAACATAGCTTCAAGACAAATGCTTTCAAATCACATATTAGAAACAAAGAAGGAACTGGTCATTTACCTGTCACCAAAACAGAGTACTCATGAGGTTAACTAGCTGTCTGAGGTGACAGGCAAAGAGAGAGATCATGTTCTGTGACATTTGTGAGGCTTCTATCATTAGGAGATGCAGGTTCCAATTCACATGTTTCCTTTCTTCCCCTGCCAGATACATGAGTAATGTTCATTCAGTGATCTTCTCATGCTGACCCTAGTCTCTAAGTTACATCAATGTCCAGTCTGTCAGATTCCATGTTAATCATATCTGTCTTATGCACATTATCTGCAAGTCATCTGCCAGTCCTGTGTCCATGGTCATGTTGAGCAGAGCCTCTCTGCTACAAGCACTCATTGACACTAATGGATGTGTTGAATCAGCAACTCAGAAGCCAGGGTCTGCCCATCTTGATGTAGGCACTGGATGACCAGTAGGACATGATGGATTCTCCCACTGTTGGAGACAGCCAAAGTAGCTGTTCTCTAAACCAATTGAGTCATCAGTCCTGACTACTGTCTCCTGTATTGTGTTAATACTCTGCAGCAAAACAGTGTGACCTCTCTAGGTACCCACCTGAAGCAAAACTTACGGCGACCCTGTTTTGCTCAAGCATTAGGGTCTCCTTCTTGACCTCCCACAGTTGAGTCCAAAGGCGCGTTTGGCACTGAATTAGTTAAGGAGTTGTCGGAAAGTTGACACATTAAGACGTCAGTACTCCTTTGGGCTTCTCTCCAGATTTTTGTTGGGGCTTAAATTTCCTTGGACTTCGATTCTTTTGAGATATCCACAAGGCTTTGGAGCTATTTAATTGAAAGTTTTGTTTGCCTGTGCCATGTTCACATCCCAGTGGGGCTATACACTGCATGTCTCCAAGATCGTCCTCTGAACCTCTAACTGGGGCTGTGAGGGATCCGTGTCGCAGTGAGAAAACACATCTGAGAAGTTAACGATGGAAAGGCCAAGTACTGACAGGTAAAACCTCTCTTTCTCACATTGCTGCTAAACAATGGTATAGACTGAAAACGATAGGCAAGCTAGCACACAAAAGCAGAAAATAATTAACGCTCTTCACCCACACATTAGACACATTACATTGACCTGTTGTATACACACAATACTAAGAAGTGATGAGAAAAAGTGCCATTAAATTGAGATGATTCATGTTTTGGAAATTGATCATTCCAACTCATCTTAAAGTATTAGAGAGAAACAAGGTGTTCTAACTTCATCAGGAAACATATATAATGAAAAATTGCTGGGGCTTTATTTGGATAAATTGTGTGAGATCCTGAACCCTCACAGCAATATGCAAAGGAGGAGGAATGAAATCTAAGGCTAAAAATGTTTAGTTCATGCTGGATTTTTTGAGAGGTCTTTTTCAAACCAGAATTAAATTATGCTATTTCTAGCCTGTGTTGACTCATTTTAATTGTGTGTTTATTTTCATTAAGTCCTTTTCACCAACTTTCAACTCTGGGCAAGACATTGTTCAAAAGAGCACTGCTCACCTAGCAAGTGCTGAAGTAGGTGCTCTTGGAGTTTGTTAAATTTTTTTAAACTGAAATCTGTGACTAAGTGTTTTTGTTTCAACCTGCGATGTATTGACAATGAGGAAAAATATAATAATAAATATTTTGGATTGTGTCGTGACATTTGCTAGAGCTGCTAAATTTACCATCTGAGGTAGGAGTTCTTTGATCCAAAGGTTGATGCCATACCATCAACAAGAAATGGAAAGTCCACTTGAGAAATTTGAAGTGTACGCTGTTGATTATAGTCTTTATTTTGGACAGAGATATGGTGGTACAGAAAACACAGCCTTATTGTATAGATAAGTAAGGGAGACTTTCAAGTTGGCACTGCCAAAGAAGAAAATGACTCTATGAATGTAGAGTCCTAAAGTCACAGAGTAATACAGAATGGAAACAGGTCCTTTGGTCTAAACCGGTCTGTGCTGACCATGGTGACCACTCAGCTGGTTCCAATTGCCCGCATTTGGTCCATACCCCTCTAAACCCTTCCCATCCATGTACCTATCCAAATGTCTTTTTTAAATGTTGCTATTGTACCTGCCTCAACCACTTTCTCTGACAGACCATTTCATATACGCACCACTCTCTGTGTGATGAAGTTGCCCCTCAGGTCCTCCTTAAATCTTTCCCCTCTCACCTTAAACCTATACCCTCTAGTTTTCAATTCCCCATCCCTGGGAAAAAGACTATATGCATTCATCCTACTTATGTCCCTCATGATCTTATACACCTTAATAAAGTCACCCCTCATTCTCCTACATTCCAAGGAATAATGTCCTATCCTGGCCAACCTCTCTCGACAACTCAGGCCAACTAGTCAAGGCAACATCATCGTACATCTTCTTTGCACACTTTCCAGTTTAACTATATCTTTTGTACATGAGGGTGACCAAAACGGCATGTAATACTCCAAGTGCGGTCTCACCAATGACTTATACAACTGGAACATAATGTCCCAACTCCTATGCTTGATGCCTCGAGCGATGAACATTGAACATGCTAAATGCTTTCTTTCACCTCCCTGTCTACCTGTGAATGTGTAGTGAAACCTTTGAAGGAGCAGTACTTGGTAACACCAAATGTCTCATTCTGCTTTCCTTCAGATGAAACAGAAAGAGGAGTAAGCAGTAACTCAACTTGGGACTAGTTTGAGGCAAATGTCAGATACAGCAATCCTGTTGTGACGGATTGGAGTAACTAGATGGTGCCTCAGGTGGTCTTACATTGCAAGTCAGATAAGTTGAAGCATAATCTGCTGGATAACGGTGACTTAACATCGGGTGACACTGAAAATAAAAGCTACATTAGAAGCCACGATGGATGAATAATTTCAAAGCATAGAACATGGTCCCAACTCTATCAGGAGTACAATAAAAACTGAGGTTAACCAAGTGTACAATGGAAATGCAGCTACGTATACATTTAAAGAGCGAATGTCTGAGAAGGGGTGATTCAGATATGGCAACTTGGGGCCTTATGGAAGACTGGCATACTGCTCTGTAGATGAAAAGATACGCAGAAAATGTAGGGGCAAAGATCATTCTGCCAAGAAGAGTCATAATAATGCTAAACAGAAAGTGAAGCCTAATAAATCACATAAAGGAATGTAGCACAACTATGAAATGAATTGAAGAGGATGCATGCAGTAAGGACAGAATAGCAATGATGGATACATGTTTTCTATCAAAGAAGCAAACACAAGAATGCTCCAGCATTTGGTAGTGATGTTGAAGTGAGAATTATTGGAAATTCAGGCAGACATCAACAACAATAATGTCATCAACACAGTGCTGTGGGAGGAACTAAAGACAAAGAAATTCAAGTGCATAATTCAAAATGTTGTCAAAAGTTTTATTATTCACACAGCTGGCATTCATTTCAAACTGTTAGATGTTTCACTGTGTCTGTGAGAGCTGGGGATTGAAATATAGAGGTTGAACCCATTGTGATTGATGAGGGTCGTGAAGTTCTTCGAAGTAGAGAAACAGCCCAAGCTTTGTGTGCATTGCACATCAGATTGATAGTGAATTCTGTGAAATCCCATGTGGAGCTTAGAGAGGAGCATTTCAACCAGAATTTGAAACAAATCAACTTGTATTTCAAGGAATCGGGAAGTTGAACAACTGCAAAGTGATATTAACCATTGTCGAGAATGTGAAACCTGTAGTTCAGTCTGTACACAGAACACTTTTTGAACTGAAATAGCCTGTTGAGGCAAAAATCGAAGAATTGATTAATCAAAAAAATTGTAGAGCCAGTTGAAAGTTTTAGTCATGTCAAAACCAAATAGTGATGTCAAACTTGGTGTTAGAGAATGTCATCCAATTCACACT
>NW_025966251.1:0-36260 GCF_021869965.1 Rhincodon typus
TGGTTCAACAGTGCTATCTTATTCCCTCCCACCGAAAACTTTGTACACATGTCTGATTCACACACTTCCAATCTGCCCACTGAAACCAAACCAGATGATAGACAAACTCATTGTTCAGCTTAACTCCAAGCTGAACTTCAAAGCCTCAAGACAGCTGCCCACAAGGTTGATTCCCTTTCCCTCTATATCATAGCTTAACTCTGGCTAGTCTTCCCATCCAAAGCTTTCCCTAAGTTTTCACTAGATCTAAACTCAAATTCTCCAACATGTGTCCTTGAGATTGAGCTTAGTCACATTCCACCTTGTGCCAATCTCGAGCTGAGATCCTAATTTGCACAATGTCCTAGAGACACACAAAATTCCCCACTTCTCTTTACCAAGACAAGCACACCATTCTCCAGTCCCAGTTTAGTCTGTGGTCTTAGTCCTCCAAACTCTGATCTTTGTTTCATCGTTTTTTCCTGCCTTTAGCTTTTGCAGCACTAATCTTTCATAAACCTGTCTGTTTATGTATTTCTGCCCTGGTCTTTAAAAGTCTCCTCATAATGTTTCCTATTTCTCTCAGTTATCTGTTCCTCTTCTGTTTCTCCACCCTGAAGCACCTCAGGGCGTTTATGAAAAGTTAAGTACAGAACCATCACCAAGTACATGTCCGTTCCCCACAGAAGTATAGCAATGAACAAGGAGAACAATTCAAGGTATCAAATGAAATGGACGGTTTATAAAGTAGTCTCAAAATACAAGGGTAGGTAGAACATTTACAAACTATGAAATACTTGCAAAGTTCTCCAGCTATCCGACAAAACGGGAGGGAAACAAATTTCACTCATCTTGGTAAAATCTGTTTATTTTTAAATAGCAAAGAACTGCCTCACAAATTACAGCGAACAAGCAGCAAAGAACATTCGCAGTATTAGCTGCTGGCAGTCGGGGAAATCTAAATGGGACAACAGCATCAAGCACGGTAATCAGACAGTAATAATCTCTTGTTACAAAGAAATCAGAGGTGAATTGATTTTCAAAGCTTCCTACAAGATGCTTTTTCATCTGGTACAAAACAGAGAAATGAGTATTTAGAAGGAAATCTGGTATCTCTCTGAGCAGGGAAGATAGCATACTATAAAAACTGAAATGAATGCAACTATTAGCATTTATTCCGCAAAGCATTTACAAGTCAATTTGCTTCTGGAGAATTTTTTTTTAAAATCACCACCATACCCAATTCACCCTTTGTTGATTGCTTTTGGAGCTTCTTTTGCAGCATTCAGTTGGACTTGCAAGCCAAATCACTATTAAATGCTCGATAATAAAGACCTGGAAACAGGAGGCCAAACGTGACTATCCCAGAGTTTGCTCTGACCCAGTGATGAAATTCCAAACTTCCACTTCAGAATTCAAATTGTATTACCAAATTCACAAACGTGAACTTGTGCACATCAAACAGGTATCATTATATTTTCAGAGTATTAATTCAACATTTCCATTATATTATATTCATTTACAACACTGGAACTAAAAAGATAGTGTTATGGACCAGAACTGACCCCCTCAAAATACTTTAAGAAGGTAACCTAGGTCCTAACATTTTCTTATTTTTAAAGGCAAAGTGCCTGTTCCAGATGCAATGGAACTGGTCAAACTTTATTTAAACGCTGTAGTTAAAAATACAACCAAACTGGAATTTGGAATAAATAAATAAAAATCTATTGGAAAATTTAACAGAATAATAGATACAAAAACTATTACTCATTAACTGTTCCAATATAGTAACATCCCATAAACACACCCCTTGGCAAAAAGGAAACTTCAAACACAGATTCACACATGCAGTTCTCCCATCCAGGAGGGAAAAATATCAAGACAAAATTCAGAGAGAGTAGCAGCCAGGAGATATTCACCAAAGATTCCAACTCTGCTGAGGCCTCAAAAGCTTCTGATGCTACTGAAAAACCGAACCCAGAAATCATACCTATTCAGGCTATTTTAAAAAAAAAGCAAGGCTTCCCAAGATGTTTACTCAAGTGGTATTAACTAGGCAGGTCCGTACCAGTCACCTTACAACCTCTCTTCAAAAAACGACAAAATAACATCAAAGTGACTGCACTGTCACGTTAGCAATAGAACGATAGATATGTTTGGTTATGTGTGCTAACTTGTTTCGGTAAAGAAAAGATTCAAATTAAGAAACAACGCCATGCCTACTTCACTACACATACCCTTATTTTCGATTTGCAAATAATTTACAAATGTAAGATAGGGACAGCAAACTAAAAGTGTAACTATCTGGGCATAATATTGAGTAAACCTAATTCCGGATAGACTCAAATTTATCCACATAGACTCAATATCAAACACTTATACATCTCCAAAAGAAGAAATTGCACAGCAGTCAACGTGACCTGTATGAACGAGATTTCCAAATTATGTCAAATCAAAAGCAACTTTGTGCTGTGGACTGACTGTGACAGAACAATGAGTCAAGACTCCCATTTAGTTAACATAACTCTGTACTTCAAAAATGGTTCAAGTTGTTGTTACATGCATGATGGTGTCCTGACGACGTGGTAAAGCACATTATAATTGCAAGTTCATGTGCTGATCAATTCATTTCTCAAAGAAACTGGCACAGCCTACAGAGCGATACAACTACTTTTGAAATGGAATAATATATGACAGACACTTCACCACGCCAATTAGGTTTGCACTCTCTCACCCTCCAGTTCTGTGCTGAGCTCAAATTAAAACAACATTTGACATCTGCATCATCAATTCATTCAAGCATTTTAAAAAATCTGGGTACATTCGCTCTCTAGAAAATAAATTCTTGATATACCTGTTCCTAATGAAGCTTTGCCTTTCAGACACTATGGTAAAGGTAGATGGTGACTAAATACTTGAAACTAACTACACTCTGGAAATTGAGATCAAGTGCAACAACAATCGAAAGGCAGCCAAAATGTTGTCTAGCATGTATGCTGTTAATTGCTTCTTTTCCTCTACCACTTGTAAATTCTTCCAAATATTTATGAATCAATGAAAACAAATACTTTCTCAGACTAACTTTAAATATAATTCTCAGTAACTTTTTTTGCTTCTTGTCCAACTAAGTTGAGATTGTGGAATAGTCTAGGCATTGACCAATGCTAACTTAAGCTTGAGAAGCTGAAAGGAGCTTCCCACATTGTTCACCATCTCAAACTTCCCAAATTCTACGTTAATGATAATGCAAACTTTCTCAAAGTTTCTCCAATCTTTGCTCAAACTTATGTTTTCCGGTCAGCCATTTTCCCGGCTTTCTTTGTACCCTCGCCAAATGTGCAGTAACCACGTTTGAAACTCAGCACTTCACTTCATTGAGAGAATTTAAAGCTGCCACTTCCCAACTCTATAACCGCCTCTCTCAAAATTTCCTACTTAAGTTCATAAACAACTTATTTCTATAACACTTTTAACGTATTAAAAGATCACATTAGATTAAACTGGAGGATGGTGGGGTGGGTTAAGGGTGTGAGATGATATTGGCTGGTGTTGAAGAGAGGAGAGAGGAGAGAGAGAAAAAGGACTGCAGCATAATGTTGACACTAATCGCTAGACAGTACGAAGGTGATATTAGATTGTTTCCTACATCCACTCTGCAAAGATTTGAATATCTTCCAATTATTTATATTGTGAATAGACCAGGTAGATTATCCACAATTGACAAACCTTCTAAGTGGCTCACGCTGCAGAAAATTCAAGGGAAAGCAAGTGATAGGGTAGGGTGGGACTCAATGAAAGATTGACCAGAGGGAGCATCACTCATGCACCGGTTTCCTTAACTTGCTTTCATCTGCAACTACAAAATTAGACAGAAGCTTTATGCAGCAAAAAAAAAAGTCATTACACTTATACACCTAATGCATCATTTCATTTATCATTTGCCATTTATCAGAATCAAGTATAAACCAAGCACTTTGCTCATGCTAACAGTTCACTAACTGATGAGCACAATGAAATTTCACTGTAATGTCAAACAATGAATGACAGACATACTGTTGAGAAACTTACAGTTTCCATGGCAAACTGGCTAAAAAGGATACCTGTAATTAGCACTTCTAGTGCTCTTTTATTACATATGAAGAATAGTGAATTTTCAGGCAAGATTGCCATTTAACTATATAGGGCTACATTTTCTAACTCTAATGCTTCTGTTGAAATAATTCTGTCTTGGAATGTATATTTCAGACAAGGTCAAAGCATCCAAAATGTACTGAGGAGTAATACGGAGTCAAAATATTAACTCTTTCTCTCCCTTAAGATGCTGCCAAACCAGTTTAGTTACATTTTATCGATTTCAGATTACCAGCATCCGCAGTACCTTGCTTGAGTTCAAAAATATTGATGACCAATTTGCTCATGCATGTTGGCTTAGTGGTTAGCATTGCTGCCTCTCAGCGCCAAGGACCCGGGTTCAATTCCACCCTTGGGTGATTGTCTGTGTGCAGTTTGCACATTCTCCCTATGTCTGCATGGGTTTATTCCGGATAGTCCAGTTACTTCCCATAATCCAAAGGTGTGCAGGTTAGGTAAATTGGACAAGCTAAATTGCCCCTCGTGTCCAGGGAAGTGCAGACTAGGTGGATTAGCCATGGGAAGTGCAGGATTACAGGGATAGGTGGGGGGTTAGTCTAGTTGTGATGCTCTTTGGTGGGTTGGTGTGGATTCTATGGGTCAAATGGCCTGCTTGCACACTGTAGGGATTCCACGTTCTGTTCTATTCTATTCGGTGCTGAAGCAGTGAAAAATATCCAATGAAGATTTTGTGTCAATGTGCAGAATAGCAAGCACCTTTTTCAGATTCTGCATGTGATTTATTTTCTTTTGCTCATTTGGCGACATTCATTCAGTAAAATGCTGAATATTCATTCTGTGCTTCCGTTCCAATTAATTTCTTGTACTCCTCCGAGTTCACAAAATCTCACCTAACTCACAACTTGAAGCTTGACCAACTCTGTGGTAAAATATTTTCAAGACTTAATGTTGCACTTAAAATATATTGAATAACCATGCTTTTATTTTCTTATGAGGAACTGCTGGGAACAAGTCATTCAGGCTTAGAGTCTTTTAGTAGTCTCAGAGCAATCTTGGTCTTCTGCTTTATAAAGTACTGACACTAAGTAGCTAACGGTCTGAAATCCTTGTGGGACTCAGGATTTTATTTAGGCCACTTAAGTGTATACTAACGCACTGCATTTCTGGTGCCAATACAACCACTCTGATAATTTTTGAAGAAACATTACGATGTGTTTCTCAAGGTCGGTTACTGTATTGATGCTGCACTTGGTCTTTGACATCTTCATCAGGGTGGACTACTTGTTCCATTCTTGCACGTTTTCACCATCACTGAATTATCTCATCGCAGCATAATTAGTTGACACGTGAGCAAATGTTATGTTTTCAGTTTGAAACCTGATTTATACTTCATTCTTTTTGCAGAAGGAACCATAACTGTTTGTTAGCCACCATATGTGATCTGCACTGTGCAGGCACGTCATGAACACCGATGCTTCTTAGCAATGCAACTCACATCAGTTTGCTTGATCCTATACATGGACTTAGGTGATTAAAACCTGTATTGCTGGAGTGAAAACTAAAGGTCAATTCTTAATGGTGTGTACTCTATATCTTGGCCACAAAGGGGGCTCAATTTATGTGCTTAAAATAGGCTTAAACATGATTCTTGACACCACAAAATGGGATAACTTGTATACTGGATCAACTGACATGCCATGACCACCAGTCAGAGGAAAATGAACAAACTACAGCTCACTTTGCCAATATCAAGACGACAGCGAGCAATCAATCCGCTGTGTCACCTGAAGGATACTGAAAACTGAAATATAAATTCATCTAAGTCAAATTTGTTCACATTTGTCCAAAACTGAATTCCTTTGATGTAGAAAACATCCCAAGCTATTTCACATATCAAAGAAACAGAAAATCCCTGCAGTATGGAAGCAGGCCATTCAGCCCATCAAGTCCACACCAACCCTCCGAACAACATCTCAGCCAGATCCACCATATCCCTGCAACCATGCAATTACCGTGGCCAATCCACCCAGCCTGCACATCCCTGGACACTATGGGGCAATTTAGCATGGACAACCCACCTAACCTGCAAGTCGTTGGACTGTGGGAGGAAACCAGAGCACCCAGAGGAAACCCACGCAGAAACAGGGAGAACATGGGAACTCCACACAGGCAGTCGCCCGAGGCTGGAATCAAACCCAGGTCCTTGGTGCTGTGAGGCAGCTGTGAGCCACTGTGCAGCCTATGGCACTAGAGAATTAACACAGACTAGAGATAATGAACTAAAATGAAAAATGTGGCTGCAGAGACAAGTTTAAACATTTGTTTCAAAGAAGTGCACAGAATTGAGAAGACTATATCACCTCAAAACAGCTCCAATAGATAGGAGGAATTTGACTCAAGGTATTCATCCAATGATGGAATGAAGGAGTATGAAATAAAGGTCAGACTCAGATAGGCCAAGCTTTCGGCATTATGGAGCTGTAAGACCATGAAAGGGTCAGGTGACATGGGGAATTGATGGATTTCTTCCAAGAAACAGAAACCTGAAATTTGAAAAAATTTATTCATCCAATTAAACAGCGATTTTTTTCTCATATCTCTATTTCTTTGTTCCTAGATTTCAGCTATCCATAATGTTTCTACTTTTGACCTAAGTATTATTTCGTTTAACCATTCCTGTTCAATTTCTATTTCCTTTTCTGTAGCCCAGAAAGCTGTAATCATTCTTTGAATAGTAAATAGTTCATAATTAATCATATTGTGATCACTGAAACTTATATGCTATTCTTTCATCATCTGTCCAGCATTGCGCCATGTTACACAAAATACTAATCCTTCAAAACATTTCTCAATTTGCTATTTATGAACAGGCTCTTTAAAAGCAGTGAGCAACTTTAAAAACAGTAAGCACTTCAAATTCCCACCTGAGCAAAGCTTTAATCATGAATCTTGTTCCCTAATCACCACTTGCAATACAAAAATTTAAAATGCCAAAAAAGTCAACAATTTTACTCAAGGAAACCAGAAACTCAGGACAGATCACCTTGTGAGCAAAGGGAGGAGTTACCATACCACAGGTGGCTTGAATGCTAGTATAGTTTTAGACATACATTAGATAAAATTCTTTGAGAACAAACCAACTCAAAATTTTAAAGTAAGGCGAAAGTGCAGGATCTGCTTTGTTAATGTAACAGTTCTTACACTTCAAAACAATTCTTTGAATATATAATGAATTGGGTTATTTCTGGAAGAAATTGCATTTAATATAAATGCAAGTCTTTCTTTAAAGTCTTTGACATACTGTACGATCGAATTACAATGGTTAATCTGGCTACTTGCTGAGTGAGATCACTCCTGATTCAAGGGTACTGTCAGTTTAACATTAGAACACCACCTTTCTAAAACAAAATCATATTACTGTAGACCTCTGTCAACTTAGAATACCCTTTTGAAGAAAGCAATCTGATGTTGAAGTGGTGTTTGGATTGCAGTGCAAGAGGGGTTCACTGATATTTCATCACAATAATTTCCATCTAGTTTTTCATTATCAAAAGAATGGACAACTCCAATTTATTTCCATCACCAAAAGCCAGATTTAGCTTGCGTTTAGTCAAGTTCACTCAGTAATAAATAGCTCGGTGGTCTCTGTGTGCTTTAGTGCCACATCATTTAGACTTTAGGCTGAGCAACTCACTGTACAGGAAAAGGTTCAGAAATAGCTTGGCAGGCCTTGGAAATTACCAAATCTTTGAAGCTAAAATCAGTTATCTTTTAGGCATGCTCAAATCACTGCAAGCACGAATTAATCATTCGAACTGGTAAGCATTACGTTCCACAACTTTACATTAAAACACCATTCCAGTTTACATTTTTAAAAATTTACATGACATTTAGCTGATCTGGTATTTTTAATTATATTTCAACAAGTAAAATAAAACATGATACAATCAATTAATGCAGACTCATTAAGAACATTTCCAGATGTAAATGAAAGTTGGAGTGAGAAATGTAGAGGTCCTCCAGAGTCAGACCCTTCCCTACTGAATAGATGATTAGCCAGAAGCTATCATTAGTTGCAAAGCAATTTAAGGCCTCCCACGATGTCAAAAATGAAAGGAAACGAGGGAGAAGCATCATCCTGTAAATCAGTAAATGAGAAATGCTCTTTCAAGGTACTCAAGGGCACATCGTCCTTTTCTGTTAATTCTAATAATGCAAAACAACGAGGACTCAATAAAGAGGGCATAGGGAGCTTTTAGTGGAATTGGGTTTGTATCAGATACCTCAATGTTAACTTACGCTTAAAACACTTAAAAAGGATGCTTTCCCCAACATAGTGCAACCATATTTATTTCTATTTAAATAAATAAAAATGATCTTCTGAAATTATTATGACAAATATTTTATTCCTTATAATCTCAAAGGATCAGATATACATTGCCTGCTGCATTGCTTCATTAACCCAAGACCTATAAATACAAAAATAAGGTGGTACAATCAGTTCCTGAAACTTACCAATATATTCAAAAACGAAGACTACAAAGAAAGGTGTGACAAGGTCATTTATTCCTTGAACATATCCACTGGCAGGATGCCTTATCGCCCATATGAAAAGAATGCGTTCAAAGATCTGGAAAATAATTTGAAGAAAATCGAATGAAGGAAATATTTTCTAGTGCAGCAAGGACATTATTCAATTTTTGAAAATGAATGGCAACACAAAATGTGTGTTTCCAGAACAACACTATCACTGAACTTGAACAATAATATTTTTAAAGCCAATTCCACTGCTTGTCACCACAATGGCACTAGCCTATGCAGACCTTCAGCATTTTGCATAAATAAATCATGGCACATCAAGCTCAGTGATATGATTTATACACTTGTTGCTGTATCTTAAAAAACTAGCTGCATCAATTAATATATTTCACCTTGGTGATAGAAGCATGAAATCATGTTGTCATTCAATTTTGCTGTCCAATACTGTAAAGCAGCAATGCTAATATATAGTAATAACGCCAAGTAAAATATCTAGCTATCAAAATTCCTACGTGGCACACTTTCTGAAAATGCTAAAACTCACTTCCTGCAGTCGTGATCTTTGCAAGCACATCTATGTTTGTGCTAAATATTGACAATCAAGTACACATTTATAATAATTCTCAAAGTTAAATGCTATCTGACATAAGACAGAGCTCTGAGCATTGCACAAACGGCACAAGTCATTCATTACGTTTGCACTTGTCCACAGGCTTTCTGGGGCTACAGCACTGGAAATTTCTGCCAGCTGGACATCTCGAAAATGCACGATCCTAATGAACAGTTAAGTAACCATGCATCTTTGTAACCAGTCAAAATGAACCATTGTAATGAGCCACACAGTCTGAATCACAAAGTCACAGTTAGAAAATTGAACTCCATTTCAAATCAGATACAGAGCACAAAAATGAGAGAGAAAAAGTTGAAGAGAGTGACATTAAAAAAAAGGCAGAAAAAGTAAAGAAGCACTTTTTAAAATTATAAATAATTAAAATCTAAAGAAACGAGACGACAGACTTGTAAATTTTCCGAGTGGTTATTTGGCAGTTAACATCTGATTAACATAGTCCTTACATTATGACATGTGATTATAGTGTATTTTGATCTGTTAGTCCCTAACTGTGGGTAAATACAGCAACTCAACGTCATTCAATGTAGCTGAATGCCATATCAGACAGTGAGAAGTGTCTTTATAGAAGTTGACAGAAGAACATGACACCCCAGATACCACCTTTATTTTTGTGCATTTAACCACATATCTGTAGCTCGTCAAGCTGCTATTTCATTTTCAGAGTGTTAACAGAGAGCACTGTTAGCCTTATTGTTACTTACACAGCCATATCCTGGTCATTATATTATTTGCAGTTCTATAATCACGAGGTGGGATTGGGCGCAACTGAAGAAAGAATTTGCACTACGATGCTTCTTTCCATGACGCTAGGACATGGCAATCCACCATATGGCAAAAAATTTCCTTTGAAGTATAATCATTATGATAATGCAGAAAAAGTAGTTTTGCACTCCTAATTTTTTTTATTCATTCTATTTTTGGGCCTGTTATTGTGGAGTTTACCAATTGGAAACCTTTGAAGTTGACACAGGCACAGCTAAACACAGGAAGTTGCTGCGCACACTATCCTGTTCCTCCTAATCTGTGCTTTATTTGTAACTTGCTAATCAATTCAGCACTAGGTGTGAATTGCCACATTTATACACTAAACATAGCAGAAAGGCAAGGGGTGGTGCATTGTAATTACTGCCAAATAAATCCTTTTGGGCACTGGAAATTTGAATTTGCCATTCTGAAGTACTGTACTGTGTCCTCAGAATTTAATCAGTGTTGGAATTTTAAAAGCCTCAGCCCAGATCCATTCAGGGTTTGAAACGTTATTTCCAACCCTGATCAGATTTTAAAAAAAGGAGTTCACCAAGTAAACTTCCTGACCAGAATCTTCTGATGAAGGGTCTAGGCCCGAAACGTCAGCCTTCCTGCTCCCATGATGCTGCTTGGCCTGTTGTGTTCATCCAGCTCTACATCTTGTTATCTCAGATTCTCCAGCATCTGCAGTTCCTACTATCTCTGATATGATGCATAGATGCGTGACCAAATTACAATGAGGGAAACAGAAGAGTTCACTGGTGTTGACACCACGCCTTTTCTTGACACTGACTTTGTATTCCAAGATTTAAAGGTCCTGCAGCCACTTAAACAGCGCTGAGAGAAGGCAAATGTAAAACCTAAGTGGGATAGTGCCAGGTTGGTGAGGCGTTAATTGAGGTGAGGACTGTAAATCAATCGTTCAAGAGGTGTTGTCTTGTGGATTGGGAGGGTTAGGAGTTGGGACAGGTCGCAATGGAGTCAAGGGGGTTTATTTGGCCATAGAGTCATGCAGCATGGAAACAGATTCTTTGGTCTAACCAGTCCATGTAGAACATAATCCCAAACTAAACTAGTCCCATCTGCCTGCTCCTGGCTCACATCCCTCAGAATCTTTCCTGTTCACATACCTATCCAAACATCTTTTAAACGTTGTAATTGTGCCCACATCCACAACTTCCTCCGCAAGTCTGTTCCACACGCGAACCACCCTGTGTAAAAAAAATTGCCCCTCATGTCCTTTTTAAATCTCTCTCCTCTTATCTTAACAATGTCCCTAGTCTTGAAATCTTCCATCCTAGGAAATACACATCCACCATTAACCCTATCTATACCCCTCATGATTTTACTGACATTAACTTCGCTAATTTTTCCTGATGAATTAAGTAAGCCTTAGCCCTCTGAAGTTCTTAATCAAATTATTGACTTCTCCACAGGGTTATAGACACCAGGTAACTGCCCTTGCAATGCCACATCATCCTGATGTGCATCTTACAGGGTATATCCAGAATCTGACTATCCAAGGACTGGAAGAACTGGGCCATTTCTTTTCTTGGCGTCTTGTTTCACTTTTAATAGCATCTTTGTCTCTCCGTTTGGTTTTCGGTAAAATATTTTATCATGAACTATACCTAATTGATACCTCTTGATTTAGAATCAACAGCTTGGTGAAGACGCATCACTGTCCACAGACAGTGCACGTACATAAAGAGTGAATGCTGGCCCAGACACCTAACTAGTCCATGTTATTGTGCAAAATCCTGCAATAAGCACCGTTCCTTCACCATTGACCTTAAACTGCCAACCAATTTGTTTTCACAAGAATATGCAAAATTCTCCTGAAAATATGAGCCAGAATTTGAAAACAGTATGTCCATTAACCTGCAACTTGTGGTAGGTTAAGTTCCCTCAAGATTAGCAAATCACATGTTGCTAGCCATTTTGTACTTCTCCATTAGCTTAGCAAAAACAATATCTTTGTCGAGTAGAGATTGTGAAATTGAAGGAATTGGGACCACATCTGAAGGGGCACAGCATCAGGTGACCTCTCCAGTAAATGCTGGTCCTTCATCTTTTTTTCTTCTCTCGTTATGAAACTGCAAGTCGGTTCCCAATTGCACTACTTTTAAAGCCAGAAATTGCCAGCACCTCAACCTAGTGCACAATCTTCCTTTCCTGTGACTTACTCAAGAACTATCAGCAGAAATTCCAATCGATCTAGGTCACAATCTTTTTTGTACATTAGATTCTCCTCTCCAACATAGCTCTTATGGTATCTATTTCTTTTCTCTCAATTAGAAAAGTTCCATTCAAGTAAACAGCTTCAACTAAAGCATGGTAGTTGATGGGAATGAGAGCTTGGCCAGGGATAATATGGTGGAACAGACAGATATACAGTAGTGGACAAAATGTTGATTCACTCAAGGCTACCATATGTACAGGAACACATGCACACATCTGTACACTTTTATATACGGTATCCACCAACTACAGCAGGTGTCTTCACATATGCATCCTCCTTATTAAATGCGTTGGACAATTTATAAGGATTAACTCAATGTAAATTTTTACTTGCCCCAAACCTTTAAGTGTTACAAGATTCCACTGTAGTGTTCAATTTCTTGTTACAAGGCCAGCTTGATTCTTCTACAAATTCCTTTTCATTTGAAGGGGAATATGGTAAAGTCATTATGCCTAGACAAGGTCCAAATCACTCATTAAGTTTAGAAACATACAAACAGAAACATAGAAGATAGGAGCAGGAGGCCACCATTTGGCCCATTGAGACAACTCCACCATTTATCACAATTATGGCTGATGGTCCAACTCCACAGCCTAGTCTTGTTTTCTCCCCATAACCTTCGATCCCATTCACCTGAAGCGTTATAGCTAACCACCTTTTGAATACATTGAAGGTTTTGGCATCAACTACTTCCTGTGGTAATTAATTCCACAGGCTCACCGCTCTTTGGGTGAAGAAAGGTCTCCTCATCTCCGTCCTAAATGGTTAACCCCGAATCCTCAGACTGTGACCCCTGGCTCTGGACATACGCACCATCGGAAACATCATTCCTGCATCAACTCTGTCTAGTCCTGTTAGAATTTTCTAAGTCTCGATGAGAAACCCCCTCAATCATCTGAACTCCAGTGAAAACAATCACAATCCCAATCCCAATCCCAACAATCCCAAACAATCCAGTGAAAACAATCAGTCTTGCCAACGCCGGAATCAGCCTGATAAACCTTCACTGCACCCCCGTGAGAGCAAGAGCATCCTTCCTCAGAAAATACGACCAAAACTACACACAATATTCTAGGTGTGGCCTCACCAAGGCCCTGTATAACTACAACAACACATCCCTGCTAATGTACTCAAAACCTTTTGCAATGAAGGCCAATATACCATTTGCCTTTATTGCCTGCTGTACCTGCATGCTTACCTTCAGCGACTAGTGCACAAGAACACCCAGGTCTTGAACACTCCACTCTCCCAATTTACAGCCATTTCAGCCATTCATATGCCTTCTCACTTTTGCTTCTCGTGAATAACCTCACATTTATTCAAATTATACTGCATCTGCCATTGATTTGCCCACTCACCCAACCTATCCAGATCATGCTGAAGGATCTCTGCATCCTCATCACAGTTCACCGTCCCACCCAACTTGGCGTCATCTACAAACTTGGAGATGTTACATTTTGTTCCCTCATCCAAATCATTAATATGTATTGTGAATAGCTGGGGTCCCAGCACCAATTCCTGTGGCACCCCGTCAGTTACTGCCTGCCAATTTGAAAAGGACCTATTAATTCCTGCTTTTTGTTTCTTCTCTGCTAAAGTTTGGCAGATGGATAGTTTTCTATCCATCTCAGCACATTTCCCCCAATCCCAGGCACTTTAAACTCGCACAATAATCTCTTGTGCGGGACTTCATCAAACACTTTCTGAAAGTCCAAATATACCACATTGACTGGCTCCCCCGGTCAACTCTACGAGTTACATCTTCCTAGAATTCCTTCAGACTTGTCAAGCATGATTTCCCCTTCATAAATCCATGCTAACTGTCTGATTCTGCCACTTCTTTCTAAATGCTCTGCTATAAAGTCCTTGATAATGGATTTGAGAATTTTCCCTCCTACCGATGTTAGGCTTACTGTTCTATAACCGTGTTTTCTCTCTAACTCCCTTTTTGAATACTGGAGTGACATTAGCTACCCTCCAATCTGCAGGGACTGATCCAGATTCTATGGAATCCTGGAAGATGACAACCAATGCATCCATTCTTTCTACAGCCACTTCCTTAAGTACTCCAGGATGTAGCTTATCAGGCCCTGGGAATTTATCCACCTTCAATTCTATCAATTTTCCCAGCACCATTTCTCTGCTAATATTGATCGCCCTCAATTCTTCCCTCTCACTAAATCTTACAGTCTCCAACATTTCTGATGTCTGATTTGGGTCCTCTTTTGTCAAGACAGAACCAAAGCATGTATACAGTTGCTCAGCCATTTCTTTGCGCCCTATTATACATTCCACCATTTCTGTCTGCAGGGGACTTTGTCTTTACCAAACGCTTTCTCTTCACATACCTATTGCAACTCTTCGTCTAAGTCTTTATGTTCCCTGCAAGCCTACTTTCGTACTGTATTTTCTTACAGTATTTTACCGTATCAATCCCTTGGTCCTTCTTTGCTGAATTCTAAACTGCTCCCAATCCTTAGACATATTATTTTTCTTGGCCAATCTGTATGCTTCTTCCTTAGATTGGATACTATCTCTAATTTCCTTTGTAAGCCATGGATTGGCCCTCTTACCCATTTTGCTTTTGTACCAGACAGGAATAAGCAGTTGTTGCAGGTCCCCATTCGTTTTTTGAATGTTTGCCATTGCCTATCCACTGTCATCCCTTTAAATAACTCTCCCCAATCTATCAAGGCCAACACATGCCTCATATCTTCATTGTTTTCTTTATTAAGATTCAGCACCCGAGTCTCCAAATCAAATACCTCAACCTCCATCTTGATAAAAAAAATTCTATCATGTTATGGTTGTTCATTCCCAAAGGGACTAGCACAGCTGCATTGGCAATGATTCCCTTCTCATTGCACAGTACCCAGTCCAAGATGGCCTGCTCTCTAGTCAGCCCCTCCACATATTGGCCAAGGAAACGATCCAGTATACATTCCAGGAATTTCTCCTCTACACTATTATCGCTAAGTTGATTTGCCCAATTTATGTGCAGATTAAAACATGATCATCGATATTCCTTATCACATGCATCTCTAATTTCCTGTTTAATGCCACTCCCAACATCACCATTGCAGTTTGGGAGTCTAAATATTACAGTCATAAGTGTTTTTTGCCCCTTGGTATTTCTCAGCTCTACCCATACAGACTCCACATTGCCAGCGCTAATATCCTTTCTCACTATTGTGCTAATTTCCTCTTTAACCAGCATTGCCACTCCACCTTTTTTTCCTTTTTGCCGGTCCTTCCTCAATACTGAATAACCCTGGGACATTCAGTTCCAATCCGGTCACCCTGCAGCCAATGTAGTCAGTGCTGATTGGTGCAAGTTATAACCCATCACCAAACTATTGGTGATTAAGCGCATCACACATTTGCATCTTTGCAAGGTTTTTGAGGAACTCCCATTTACCGAAATAGCCACAACACAAAACCCCAAGAACAGCAGCTTCATAATAGGCAATTGAAATAAAGCTGTTTACGTAATGGAACTTTTTTTTTCTTTGTTCAAGGAATGTAGGAGCACCAGCTAGGGCAGCATCTCTTGGCCTTTCTTAATTGCCCTCAAGCTGATTATAAGTCACATTCTTGAACCAATGCAGTCTATATGGTAGAATAGGTACATCCAGAATATTGTTCAGAAGGAAGCTCCAGGATTTTCAGCTCGTGACAAGGAGGGAATGACGATACATTTTCAAGTCAGGACAGTGTGTCACTTTCAGCGAAAATTGGTCCCATGCAATTGCTATTCTGATCATTTCGCTAGTTAATAGTGCTGACCCCCATCATCTTTAGTTCTGATTGACCTGTTATGTATTTTCAGCATTTGCTGTTTTAATTTAAGATTTTAGTTGGTTTGCTGCCATTCTTAAGCAAATGCAAAGCTCACACAATGAACAAATTACCGGTGCAGATTTATATTCTCATGAATAAATTAAGATGATAAATTATGCTCCAACTAGAACCGTTTCATATTAATCTCATTATTTCACTCACACAGATTTATTGTTTCAAACATTCCTTATTTATCTTAAACCACCTGGGAAACTCAGAATGCAGATGTTTAAGGTTCAATCTGAAACTTTATAAACCACTTAACTCTTTCCGTACCAAGTGTTAGGAATATTGACAATCTTTAAAAAAAAAAATGGACATGATAAGACTCAGTGAAAAGACAAAATCAGGTTTCATCTCCCACTTTGTTAAAATTCATTCCTGTAATTGGTGATGCATTGAATATTGGATTTCTCACTTTCAGATAGGTGTCTAAGTAAGACCCTCCTTCTCTTTGTGGCTGTAAAATTTTGATTTAACTTCTGATCAATTATCGCTACAAACAAGCCAAATGAATGACTCTGACACTATCCAGCAGTGTTATTTGGAATCACACCCAAAATTGGAAGACCAATCAAACAATAGCATGACAGAGTCAGACTCACAGAATCAGACACTCAGATGTCCGAGTATGTCCCATCTAACCAGCAAGACAGACCTACAATATGTGGCAGCACAGGAGTATACAGATGGAAGGGACTCACCAGAGATATCTTCAACATTGATGCCACACCCATGATGTGTCATGGTATGCTAAACATGAATAAAGAAACGTCCTGTTGATTACCACTGTTCACCAATCTCAGCTGATGAATGAGTACTGCTCCATGCTAAACAAAATATAGAAGAACCATTGAGCGTAGCAAGGACCGTTAATGTCCATTACAAGAATGGCTCAGCATCACCACTTTTACTGAGCTGGCCAAATCTATTAGCCAGTCTGGGGTTGCAGCAAGCAAAGACAGAACCAAAACAAGGAAAAAAATCTTCATGACGTGGTCTTCACCAATCCATGTTCTGCAGATCGAACTGGCTACAACAATGGTGTAAGTGAAAACCACACAGTTCTTGTGCATATTGTGATGATACTAAGGTGGATTAAGAGGTGTACTTTGTCCTGTTTTTTTGTGAACAGACGTGGAGACAAAGATACTGAGTGGTCCACTCCATGCCAATAAGTTGAACAGCTTATGAGGCCTGGGTTTTTTTTTTAAAAAGTTAGAACATCGAAGCAGCATGAATGGGTGGAATCAGTTCAGTATGTTCATCAGCACTTTTGGATTCTCATGTGTTGTCATGACAATTGCCCCACAGGATGAATAAAATTACATTGATTCTAATTTCATTACAAAAGGTGAAAACGTGTTGTACAAAACAATACACACACACACACACACACACACACACACACTCTCTCTCTCTCTTAGAGTCAAAGAGGTATAGAGATATACAACACACAAACAGCCCTTTCGGTCCAACTCGCCCATGCCAAACAGATATCCTAAATTAATCTCGTGCCATTTGCCAGCATTTGACCCATATCCCTTTAAACCCTTCCAATCATGTACCCAACCACGTCTTTTGAATGTTGTAACTGTACCAGCCTCCACTACTTTCTCTGCGAGCACATTCCATACACACACCACCTCCTGCATGAAAAAGGTCACCCCTAAGGTCCCTTTGAAATCTTTCCCCTCTCACCTTAAACTCTCCCCTTTAGTTTTGACTCTCCTCCCCTGAGGCAAAGCCCTTGGCTATTCACCCTATCTATGCCCCACATGATTTTATAAACTTCTCAAATTTACCCCTCAGCTTCTGATGCTCCAAGGAAATTAGCCCCAGCCTATGCAGCCTCTCCCTCAAGCTCCAATCCTCCAACCCTGGCAACACCCTTGTAAATCTTTTCTGAACCCTTTCTAGTTTCACAATATCATTCCTATAGTAAGCAGTATTCCAAAAGTGTCCTATACAGCTGCAACATGACCTCCCAACTCCTGTACTCAATGCTCTAGCCGATAAAGGCAAGCATAGCAAACACCTCCTTCAATATCCTATCTACCTGCAACTCCACTTTCAAGGAACTATGAACCCACGCTCCAAGGTCTCTTCGTTCAGCAGCACTCCCCAGGGCCTTACTATTAAGTGCTTCAGCCCTGATTTGCCTTTCCAAAATGCAGTACCTCACATTTATCCAAATTAAAGTCCATCTACCACTCCACAGCCCATTGGCCCATCTGATCAAGATCCCATCACACTCTGAGGTAACCTTTTTCACTGTCCACTTCATCTCCAATTATGGTGTCATCTGCAAACTTAGCAACCATACCTCCTATGTTCACATTCAAATAATTTCAGCTCATGTACTAGAAGAGCTCTTGTTCTTCCTCAAAGCAAGACCAAAAGCTTCTTTTTTTGCATTTAAACTTCTTTTAAGACTGCACCAACTAGTTTCAGAGAAGTCTCTAGTCACAAACACACATTTAATCCATAAACAGGCATAGCGCATTGCACTGTGTTTCCTGTGTTACAGAATTATACTGAACACAAAAGCTACTCTTCATCTTCATCTATGAAATAATTAATAGCTTCAATCATATAATCTTTACCCGGAGAGAATTGTATGTCATCCAAGATTAAACATTAGACAATCAGTCTGAGAATACAGTTACAGTGGAAGAACAGGTGGTAGGGCAGGAGAGAGCTGGATATCATTGAGACACATGTGCAAACTGATCCCACGCCTATGAATCACATGAACAAGAGGAAGCATCGACAACAGCAACAACAC
This sequence comes from Rhincodon typus, assembly GCF_021869965.1. Classification (NCBI taxonomy): domain Eukaryota; kingdom Metazoa; phylum Chordata; class Chondrichthyes; order Orectolobiformes; family Rhincodontidae; genus Rhincodon; species Rhincodon typus. The sequence goes on from NW_025966251.1 coordinate 18,859, forward strand.
CTGTCTACCCATAGCAATTACAACATGGTGCATTTGTATTGCATTTTCCATGTCAGGAAAAATCCTAAATAGCTTCACAATGGTCTAATTAGAGAGAAACATATGTCAGGGCAAGCAAAAAGATATTGCAGTTCACAGATAACTCAGATTTATGAGACAGACTTAAAGAGTACTGGAAGTGTTCAAGGAAAGAAATCCAGAGCTCATGGCCATAGCATGGTGATGAAATAGAGATCAAAGTCAGGTGACTGAGTCAAATCTGATTTGGAGTTGTAAAGCTAGATAAAGTGACAGATACAGTGAGGCCACCAGAGCAGAAAGGATGAGAGATGAGCATTCTAACTATTGAGCCTGATGGCCAAGTCTAGTTTACAAAGAAGAGAAAAATGTACAGAGACCAATACTGAGGGGCATAACTGAGAATTCTATAACTGCAGATTACATGAAGGCTAAATGCAACAGGCAGTATGCTACAGAGGCAAATAACTCCACAACTAACACTCTGCAGTCCTGCCTATTCCAGTTGTGAATCAGCATGAGAGCAAAACAAAAAGACTGAAGAATTCACAATCGTTTTCAGTTATAACTACTGAATGGCCTTTCTCTGTTCCCACCTCCTCTCTCCAAGGATTACTTGATTTGAAATATCATATCATTAGTGGGCATACTGTGGGCAAAAGAGTTAAAAAGTGGCAGAGGACTGATGCCTGTTAACGCAAGGTTAGCATTAAATCAAGTGTGGGACCAAGAAGCACTAGTAAAAATCAACAGGGGTAATGTAATTCTGCGCAGCACAAAAAAAATGGCTGTGGTACTGTCGGCCCACCATCTTGGTAGAGCGTTGCTGTGAGAAACTCCTAAGTCCAACTGTCTTCAGCTGTTACATCAACAACTGTTGCTCCATTACAGTCAGAAATATGAGTATTCACCATTGATTGCAAGTATGCACGTCCATTCGCAATTCCTTATCATGAAGCATTCCTTGCTTTGAAGTAACACTTGGACAACACCCATATTTAGGCTGTTAAGCGCTAAATAACATCCATACAACTCAAGTGCCAGGCAATAGCTAGCTACACAAAGAGACAATCTAAGCATCACCTCATTATCACATTATAGCACTTATCCTCTGGAAATGAGCTTTTCCACCTGTATTTGGACCAACGCAACATGGAAATTAAGAAACCCAAACTCACTGGTGGGTTCCTGAAGAGTAAGTACTATTTTAAAGTACTTTCAATGACCAGTTCCATAACTTCGCCAAAAATTGAGAGATCAGGTAATAACTGGCCAAATTGGATCTGTCCTTTTTCTGTGAAGCAACCATTTGTGACAACTTATCAAGCTCCTTTATTTCCAAATCCATCACAAATGGGAAAACTTTGTTAAACCACCAAACTGCCCAAATTCTGACTGTGTAACTCAAGTTAAAAGAATATGTACATCAGATCTTTCTAGTAAGAAAGTAATTATTTCTTGTAATCATTTTTAACCAATGCAAAAAAGAAACATGAACAGCTAACTTTTAACTCAAACTCTACCCATTTTTAAAATTCTCATACACCTACAAATAGACCCAAAAGAACACAAGAACTCGGAGGAAGAGACCATTCAACCCCTCAATGCTGCCCTGCCATTCAATAAAAATTATAGCTCATCTGCTCCAGGCCACAACACCTCTTTTGTGGCAACTCCTCAAAGCCCTCAACTCCTTCATATTTCAAAAATCTATCCAGCTCATCTTTAAACGTTTTCAACAATCTATCCTCCATAACTCTCTGGGGTAGGGTTTTCCAAACAATCACTATTCTAAGAAGAAATTCCTTCACATCTTGATTTTAACAAAGTTCCCTTAATTCTGCTGTTACATCCCGCAGTTCAAGATTCCCCTTTTAGCGAAAATGTCTTCTCAACATCTCCACCGTCAAGCCCCTCAGCATCTTCGACATTTCAATCAGATTGCACCACATTCTTCTAAACTCTAATGAATAAAGGCCTAAACTGTCAGCCACTCTTGATAAATCAATCCCTTCATCCCAGGAATCAGCCTGGTGAATCCCTACTGAACAGCCTCCAAGTCCAGTTGATCCTTTCTTAAACGTGAGACCAGAACTGTACATAGTAAAGACTTCTTCATTTTTATATTCCAAATTCCTAACAATAGAGACCAAAATTCTATTTGCCTCCCTAATTATTTAGTGCACCTGCATGCTGACTTGTGTTTCATGCACAAGAACATTCAAATCCCTCTGCACTGCTTGTTTTTGATATGTCTCTCCATTTAAACAATAGCCTGCATTTTGATACTTCCTACCAAAGTTTACTACGTTAAACTACATCTGCCAACTTTTTGCCCACTAACTCAACGAAATTATATGCCCTTGCAGATTCCTCATGCCTTCACCACAACCTGCCCTCCCACTTATTTCTGGATATTTGCATACATTGTACTCTGCCCCCTCCTCTAAATCATTAACAGTTAATAAATAATTGAGATCTATGTTAGTTAGGTCCTAACTTACTCGTTAGGTAATTAAAGACCCATTAATCCCAACTCAGTTATATGTTTGTTAACTGATCCTCAACCCATGCTAATACACTATCCCAACATACCTTGAGCACCTATCCTGTACAATAGCGTTTTAGGTGGCACATTATCAGATACTTTCTAGAAATCCAAATTGACAAGTTCCCTTTTTATCAACTCTGCTTGTTATATCCTCTAGGAACTCCAATGTCATATTAAACATTTGCAAAGTTGGAACTGTCCTGGAATCCAGCAAGTTCTGGAACATTTTGACTAATCTCTTCTATCAGATGATATCGTCTCTTCAACCACTTTGTTTAAAACGCTAGGATGCAGGCAATCAGGCAACCTGTCTTCCTCAGTCCCAATAGCATATCAAATACTCTGTCTGTCATGATTTAGGCTGTTACAAGACATTTCCTGCCATTAGCACTTTGCTTTTCTGGAATCTTCAGGTCATTTATGGTGTCTTCCAATATGAAGATCAATGCAAAATATCATTGTAAATAATCTGCCATTTCCCTGTCCCGCATCATCAATTCCACAGTCACATTCACCAAATGTGTCACGTTCACTTCAGCTACATTTTATTTTAAATACCCTCAGTGTCTAGCTGTTACACTGCATATTTTTAGCCAATTTACCTACATAATCAATTTTCACCCTTTTTATTAGCATTTCACTCACTGCTCCAATAAGACAACATGGTATGTACAACTCACAACGTGTTCCAGTAACTTGTTTTTAAAACTGCAAACACCTTCCTCCACCACTTCCTTAGTTTTAAGCAGTGTGTTTTCTCATTTTTAGTCCACAGTCCAAATAAAGTGGAAGGGTCTTAAAAATGTGGACAGCTTCAAATTTTGTCAGCTTGATGACAATGATATGGCTATATTTGAACAGATTAAACAGACTTGCAGTTAGTTCTAGAGGATAACCATTCAACAACAAAGTTGTCAAAGCACAAAAACATTGCTGCTGTCAGCGCACACTGGTATTAACACACCTCGCCACAAATATCCCACCAGAGACCACTCTGTCCTTGAAAACTACCACATCTCCAATCTCCCTTTCCTCTCAAGTCCCTAATTCCTCCAGGCCAAACTTGCCCACCATTTTATATCCAAATCCTTCCAACTGGTATCTATTCCTTCATATCGCTGAAGCGGCTATGACCTAAGTCACAAATGGCATCGTATATAAGAGCAGCCACAAGGAATTATCCCTCATCCTTCTTAGCCTCTCTACAGTCTTTGATACAGCTGACCACATCAATCTTCTCCAAAGCACGTCCTCCACTATCCATCTGCTGGTAGGTATGATACTTTTGTAATTCTATTTATTCCTGTCTAATTGCAGCCAGCGAATCACCTGCAAGAGCTCATCTATCACTATTACTCTTCTATTTCACATCTACATGCTGCCTCTTGATGACATCATCTGAAAACACATCAGGGTCCACATGTGCTCATGAGATCCAACTCCACCTTATCACCTCCACTCCCAAAGTCTTCACTTTCTGACACATTGCTTGTCCAACAACCAGTAATAGATGAGCAAAGACTGCTTCTAGCTAAAGGGTGGGCAGACTGAAGCCATTGTATTCGGTTTGTGCCGAAAACTTAATTCCCTTACAACTGACTTACCTCTTTCTACAGGTGATGCAAGGTGTGTATTTGAGTGTTGGGATTTTTGAGTTTTCAACCGGTGGCACATGGGTTTTTATTGTGTTGGATGGAGTTTAATGATTAACATAACTATTCCTGCAGCCATGGGGATAGCTTCTGAAACTGACTGAGCAATATAGCCTCCAAAAATGATGGATTTTCGTTGTATTTGCCAAATTCTTATGCCGAACAATGTAAACAGGTTTCTGTTGTCAAGTTCAGGATATTCTTGGATCAGGTTGGGGTCGAGAGGGAACACCTACCGCTTAGAAAGCCTTTTCAGTTTCAGGTTGGAAATTCTGCAATTTTGGTGAAATTGGATGCGTAAAGCTGTTGTTCCTGAGAAGAGGAGGAGACAGCTTAGATATTTTTTTTAAATAGTTTAACTCCGAGTAAATCCTCTCCGGCAGGAGTACTACAAAATGGTGGCTTTGGGAACCTGTAAAGTAGTACTTCAGGAATTATGAGATTATACTTGTAATATGTTTCAGAATCTTTAAATGTCTGTCATATGTAAATTGCTTGGTTTATTATATTCTATCTCCATTTCTTTGGATCAATAAACTTGAATTTCATTATTATAACTAAATCTGCAACATTGTGTGCTTGAGAGAACACCTTGTTAAAACAAAGATAACTATCATCTCACAAGCTGGATTTTAGTCCGTTCTGACTTGCCCAGTAATAATATCAGCTGGGTTCATAACACAGACTGTTCATCACTTTAGCACCCTCTTTGGCTGAGGGTCAGCTTCCAATCACATACCCACGTCATCACCAAGGCCAAATACTTCCCATCTTCGTAAGAGCAACCCAGTTCACCCTGTCTCAGGTAATCTGCACTGAAAAATTCACCCAAGTCTGTTCCTGATAAACTTGACTAATCCGATGCCACCTCTGCTGTTCCACCTTGTAGAAACTTCATCCAAAACTGTGCTGGAATCCTAACTCGCATGGAATCTGGTTTGCCTGTCAAATTGCAAACTTCATTTTAGTTTTCAAATCTCTCCATGAACACAGTTCTCCCATCATTTTACCCTACTCCAACCCAAATTTTCAAGACCTCCGCACTCCAATTCTGCCCTTGTGCACACCCCAGATTTTAATTATGCCATCACTGCTCATCCTGCCTTCTACTGCCCAAATACAAGGCACTGAAATTCTCACCCTACAGTTCTCCATCTTTACCTTAAAAGGAGAGCAATGTGTAGGGATTCAACTGCATAGGCCATTAATGAGGTCACATCAAGTGTACTCTACACAGTTTTTGGTGTCCTTATTCAAAGGATTATTTATTTCTGGGATTGAAGCGATTGTCTCTTGATGAAAAGTTGAGTTTATACTGAAGAGAGTTTAGAAGAAAGGAGGGTAATCTTATCAAAACATCGAAGATTGAGACAACTTGAAAGCTCTTGCCGAGAGGATTATCTCTTCACAATCAACTACCCTGACCTCTCATCTCCCTTGGAGGAATTTAGATCTAGAGGTACAGATTCAGAGCAAGGGTATTAACTTAAGATGATAAGGAGGAATTTCTTGTCTCAGAGGGCTGTTAACCCACAGAATTTACTATCCCAGTGAGCTGGGGAGGCTGTGTCACTGAATATACTCTGGCTGTTTTTGATAGACTTATAATTGACAATGGTTATCAAACATAAGAACATAAGAACTAGGAGCAGGAGTAGCCCGTCTGGCCCTTCGAGCCTGCTTCGCCATTCAGTAAGATCATGGCTGATCTTTTCGTGGATTCAGATCCACTTACCAGCGTTCTCACCGTATCCCTCAATTCCTTTATTGTTCAAAAAAATATCGACTTTTTTTTAAAAACGTTTACTGAAGTAGCGTCAACTACTTCACTGGGCAAGGAATTCCATAGATTAACAACCCTCTGGGTGAAGAAATTCCTTCTCACTTCAGTCCTAAATCTGCTCCCTCTAATCTTGAGGCTATGCCCTCTTGTCCTAGCTTCACCTGCCAGTGGAAACATCCTCTCTACTTCTATCTTATCTATTCCCTTCATAATTTTGTATGTTTCTATAAGATCCCCCTTCAATCTTCTGAATTCCAATGAATATAATCCCAATCTACTCAGTCTCTCCTCATAAGCCAACCCCCTCAACTCCGGAATCAATCTAGTGAACCTCCTTTGCACCCCCTCCAGTGCCAATACATCCTTTCTCAAGTAAGGAGACCAAAACTGCACGCAGTACTCCAGGTGTGGCCTCACCAGCACCTTCTACAGCTGCAACATAACCTCTCTGCTTTTTATTTCAATCCCTTTAGGGATGAAGGACAAAATTCCATTTGCCTTCCTAATTACTTGTTGTACCTGCAGACCTACCTTCTGTGATTCATGCACAAGGACACCCAGGTCCCTCTGCATAGCAGCATGCTGCAACTTTTTACCATTCAAATAATAATCCTTTTTACTATTACTCCTACCAAAATGTATGACTTCACATTTATTTACATTGTATTCCGTCTGCCAGACCTTTGCCCACTCACTCAATGTATCTATGTTCCTCTGCAAAGTTTCACGGTCCTCTGCACACTTTGCTTTGCCACTCATCTTAGTGTCATCTGCAAACTTTGACACCCTACACGTGGTCCCTAACTCCAAATCATCTATATAAATTGTAAATAATTGCGGTCTCAACACCGATCCCTGAGGCACACCACTAGTCACTGACTGCCAGCTAGAATAGCACTCATTTATCCCCACTCTTTGCTTCCTGTCTGTCAACCAATCCTCTATCCATACTAATACTTTACCCTTAATGCCGTGCATTCTTATCTTATGCAGTAGCCTCTTGTGCGGCACCTTGTCAAAGGCCTTCTGGAAGTCCAGGTACACCACATCCACTGGGTCCCCATTGTCCACCTTGCTCGTAATGTCTTCGTAGAATTCCAAAAGATTTGTCAAACATGACCTGCCCTTCATGAACCCATGCTGCGTCTGCCCAACGGGACAATTTCTATCAAGATGCCTTGCTATTTCTTCCTTGATAATAGACTTCAGCATCTTCCCCACTACAGAGGTTAAGCTCACCGGTCTATAATTCCCCACCTTTTGTCTACTTCCCTTTTTAAACAGTGGCGTCACATTTGCTGTTTTCCAATCTGCTGGGACTGCCCCAGAGTCCAGCGAATTTTGGAAAATTACCGCCAGTGCACCTGCTATTTCTCCCGCCATCTCTTTTAGTATCCTGGGATGCATTCCATCAGGGCCAGGAGACTTATCAATCCTTAGCTCAGCTCCATTAGCTTGCCCAACACTACCTCTTCGATAATAATGATTGTTTCCAGGTCCCCACCTACCTTCGTCTCTTTGTCAATTACTGGCATGTTATTAGTGTCCCCCACTGTGAAGACCGATACAAAATACTTGTTCAATGCCAAAGGCAGATGGGGAAATGGACTTAAGGCCAAAATTCAAATTAGTAAAGATATTTTTGAATGATACAACAGTTAATATTCCGAACGGCCCAGTCTTGCTCCCATTTCTTGCATTCTTATTTCATGGTCAGACTAACCTCTCTGACAAAGATTTTGGTCATCTCTCAATGTTAATTTACCATTGATCTGTGATCAATTTAGTTCAGTAATGCTACTGTTGGATATCCTAGAACATTTTCATATAATAAGTGCACTGTGTAAATGCAAGCTGTCAACGTTGTTTTATCCTGCGCAACAAATCAAAAAGCTGTTATTTGGGCCTCATGAAGAGGCCAATGTGGATCATTAATTTGGCATCTCTGGCTGAAGGTGGTTGTCAATCGCACTCATGCTGGACTCTACTGTAATTGAGAATGGAGATGTTCATGGAACCTCCTGATCCACTTAACTCCTGAAACAAACACAAACATTCCCTGCTGGATGTGGTAGGAAGTGCAGAGTTTTGATCTGATATTTGGAATAGAAATCTGTCCAAAACAAGCAACATTAATTCATAGCAAGCACATGGTTTGACAAGTAGAATTGCCATTTTCAGCCATACTTCGTACTGATCCCAGCAAGTACTTCTCCACTCTTTGTTGAACAATGATTCATTGTACCAAAGCCATCAAGCTAGACAGTGAGAGATATCTCACTTAGAACGCTATCAATACTATTTAACACAATGGAGGATGTTTTGAGGTTAATAGCAGAACTTCATCTCCAAAAGTCAGATCTGATGGCCACTCCGGCCAACACAGTTATAAACAAAGAAATCTGCTGTTGTAGGTCACCAAGGGCATAGTTGATGTCATGTAGGTTTTTCCCCCCCCCCCAGAGTGCATTCTGCACCCTTGCTATCCTTGATGCTTCTTCCAAATGGTGTTCAACATAGACAGCCTGCTAATTCAGCTGCTAAGGGAAAGCAGAAAGCATAAAAGAAAAACGTTTTCTTGCCTATTTATGGCCTTAGTCTGACAGACTTTATGGGATCCAAACAATTTCCCCGAGTCACCCTCTTCCAACCATATACCACAGTACCCCTCATAATGGAGCAGTTTAGTATGCTTAGGTACAGTTCTGTTAATGACTGCAATGCACTTGCTTGACTTGTCATTGATATAATAAACCATTTGTTCGCATTGCAAGATAAAGAGTGGCATTAATGAAAAAATAGTTGCCACTGCTGCACGTGCAGTTGTAACTGTCAAGATATTGCATCATTAGCGAAACACAGCACTTAATGCATATCCTGCACGGTTCTTTCATTCACTGGAGAGTAAAGCTCTTCAAATGTCTTATCGTGCAGAGGAGCAAATACCTAATCATTCCATCTCCAAACAATCAGAGGAGGAGATTGGACAAAGAGCAGCCAAAAGGTTTTCTTCCAATCTCAAGAAGTTAAATGATCAAGTTTAGGTTGCATTGTACTCCTCACTTCAATTTACAATGCTTCATGGTGTAAAACTTTCAAATACAAGTTACCGAATCACTTTAATTAAATGGATGATATGCTGGTCAATCGAGTATTGACCGCTTACTAAGGAGCAAACCTGCAACACTACAAGGATTGAGTTTGAAAGAAGCACTCTGATTTTGGACACCCATGTCACGTGCCAACTGGTAATGGCACTGGACACAAACATACCCTTGGTGTTGATTCTCCTGTTATTGAGGAAGACTTTACCAAGTCAACTGATATTTTGTTTCATGCATCCAAACCCAATGAGCTAAATCAAAGCCAAATGCATATATGGTTTTAATCATTTGATACAGTCTGATTGGGCCATTTCAGAAAGCAGTCAAAGTTTAAAAAGTTTTTGAGGAGACTTGAAGCTTGAGTTGTGGAGGGAATTTTTGATTTGTTCAAGCTCATTGTTCATACACATAAATAATAAGCGGAACAGACCAACAATGCTTCATTGGAGACACACTGTTGATCTTACCTAGTATTGTGACAAAATGTCTACAAACCAACCCACCAGCTCAGCGAACAAACCAACAACCCCATCCATAACCCGAGCTACAAGTCTTTTCAAAAACTTTCAACACCTATGGGCACAACACGCTCAAACTAGCCCAATGATGGGAAACCTATGCTATCTGACGGACCACCACCCACAAGCAGCTTTATTTCTTACTTGAATGCCTCAAGAAACAAGTACTACCACACAGCGTAAAACACAAACCACCTCTCAATAACCCACAAGCATGAAGAACAGCCGCAGAATGCTACATGATCAACAATACCCATAACAGCCTTCACAAATATAAGCAGGAAATTGTGCGCCAAAAATCGTCATAATCAGACTCGACCAGCCGAGAATAGACCGCAACACTGGAACAAGCGATCACTATCAAACAGCACACAACGAAGACAAAGAAAAGACTGGCCCTAAAGAAAAAAACTAAGCAAACTCACCCACAGCAATGATACGGACAGAGAAGGCCCTTGGATAAGAAACCTAACTGACCAGCCACTCTCAGGTACTGAAAAAGCTGTCCTGACACGCGGACTAAATTACAATCAGAGACGCAAGTAAAACTGACTTCCTCGCCGCGCTAGAATCCACTTTAAAAAACAGCGGACTCTCAGATGAAACCCAACAGACCATTAGGCAGACTATAGTCCCAACATTGAGCAGAAAGAGTGAAGGTAACCGCCTTGAACACACTGGAAAGGAAGGCCCTCGGAGGACTCAGGAAAGACAAAAACATTGTGATCCTGTCTGCAAACAAGGGACACATGACCGTCATTCTAAACAAAGTGGAATACATCGAGAAAGCACAAACGTTAACAGACACCTGCACTTACCAACAGATGGCAACAGACCCACACCACAACTTGAAAACCGAATCACCACCACCCGAAGGAAATTACACCAGACAGGGGAAACAATTAAATACGGCCCACTTCTATGGACTTCCCAAAGTACACAAGCCAGAACTTCCCCCTCAGACCCACAGTCTCCCTCCAGGGTACACCATCATGCAGACTAGCTGAAGAATTACAACAGAAACTGACACACTCAGTAAACAGCTCAACCCAATCTATCCACCCAGCCCAAGAATTCTTCAATATCAAAGACACCAGAATCCATGAGGACGAAACTATGACCTCCTTTGACGGGACAGCACTGCTTACTTCCATCGACATCCCCCTAACTAAGGAAACACTAGACAAAACAGTAATGCCGACCCCCTACAACACCAACACCAACAGCAAGGACAGCACCCTTAAACTCCTAGATTTATGCCTCACGACCCACTTGGTCTTCAACAGCTAGGTATGCAAACAAATCAACAGAATACCCATGGGATCACCCATATCAGGACTTGTAACTGAAGCAGGAATGCAAAGACTAGAATGGACAGCCCTTCCTACTATCCAGCCATAACTATGGGTCCTCCATGTAGGATGACATATTTGTCATTATCAAGCACACAAAACTGGAGGAAACTGACCAACTCATCAACAACATCCTCAGCAACATTAAATTCACCAGGGAAGAGGAGAACAACCACTGACTTCCATTCCTGGATGTGAAGGGCCAATGATGAGCTCCAGACCAGTGTATACAGGAAGGCCACACATACGGACCAAATACTTAATTACAAAAGCAACCACCCCAACACCCACAAACAAAGCTGTATCAGGACTCTGTTCAAAAGAGCCATAACACACCGCAGCATCCCAGAACTGCGCAAAGCCGAAGAACACCTCCTCAGCGTCTTTAAAAACAAGGGCTGCCCAAAAAGCGTAGTCCGCCAGCACTTATTCAACAGACAACAACAGGAAGACACAAATACTAGTCACCCTGCCATACATCAAGAATGTTTTGGAGCTAACCACCAGACTACTCCGACCACTAGAAATCGTGGTCGCACACAAACCCATAGCTACACTACGACAACTGCTGACAAGAACAAAAGATCCCATATCCACAACTAACAGGACCAGCGTTGTGTGTAAAATCCCACTTAAGGACCGCCACAAACACTATATTAGACGGACCAGGAGAAAACTAGCTCAGGGAACATGAGCACCAACTAAATACCACAAGACCAACTATCACCCATTTTGATACACTCGGATAAAGATGGCCACCAGTTCGACTGGAACAACATAAGCATCCGAGGACAAGCCAACCAAAGACACGCACGAGAATTCCTATAGGCCCGGTACTCAAACCGAAACTCCATCGACAAACATGTGGACATAGCCCCCCCCATATACCAACCACTACGAAGCAGAACCGGTAATGAGTCCAACCACATCAGTCCGGACCCACATAAATAACAAGCGGGACAGACCAACAATGCTTCATCAGAGGCGCACTGATGATGTTACCTAGTATGGTGACAGGACATCTGCAAATCAACCGACCAGCTCAGTGAACAAATCAAAAACCCCGGCAGTCAAAGTTGCTGCTTATTGGAGTCAAGTACAGGTAAGAGGTCAGGGCAGCAGTTTCCTACACTAAATGATACGAGACAACTTGTCTGGTTTTTAAAACGGTATTCCAAACGCTTTGTGCTCCTCATTATGGGTCACAAGTTTTGAATTCAAAGCTTTAAGCACAGGTCTCTGTTGTACTGTTCCGGTAATACAACCACTACCTTATTGTACCCTGTCATCAGAGCAGACTCAGACACCTGCTGCAGAACTTTGGATGAGTTGAGGATCATGGCACAAAAGACTTATCTGAAAGTGCCAAAAGCGCAGCTGACAGTGTCACTAACAGATGAAGCAGAGGTTGAAATAGATGGTCTTCATGAGGGATAGGCAACAAAACTCAATTCAAAATTTAAGATGATACCGCAAATGCCAACAGTCTGCTTCAATCTCCAATGAAAAGAATACAATTAATACAAATAACATGTCACAAGTTAAGATGTGAATGAAGATGGCTGCACGGGCCCAGTGAGCAGCGAGCGAGGCTGAGTAAATGACAAAGGACAAGGCTCCCAGCAGCAGCAATGGCAGGACGAGGCGGGATGTGGCACCAGGTCCTATGGCAAGCGAGGAGCAGGTCCAAGGGGTAAACCCCCCTTCAGCCCAGGCTCCAGGTCCCTAGCTAGGCCCAGGCATCTGATGATGGATGTGGCAACGGTGACAAGTGAAGTCCCAGCGCAGGACCCTGCAGCAGCAGCAGCAGCAGCGGCTACATTGGCGAGTTCGGTCCAGTTGGCAAGATGGCACCTGAGAGTGGTGACTTGGTTTCCATAGGCAAATCGCGCTTGCAGCAGTGTCATCAGTTTAGCAGCAGGGACTTGAGGCATTGGGGTGGAGGAGCCTGGATCCAGGCCCATGGCTGAGGTAAAAGTGGGAGCTGTTCCAAAGAGCCCCTAACTTTATTGAGATAAGACTGCAAGATGAGCTTCACTGTTTTATTTTTTCACTTTATATTTATTTGTTTTTTGGTTTATCTTCAGGTTTAATATGTTTCAGGAAAGTAGTCTTCCACTCCAGGAAATCCCAGAATACTGGGTGGCCTTGGCAGAAGAGAAGGAGGCCCATACAAGCCTATCCACTTCAAGTAATACAGCTATCTAACTTGGAAATATATCGCCATTCCTGCATGGTCACTGGGTCAAAATCTAACTCCCTATCTAACCGCTGTATATATGTAACACCAAGTTGACAGCGACCATTCAAGGTTGCAACTCACCACCACTTTCTCAATCCTTAATATGGAATGGAAAATTAAAGATTGCCTTATCAGTAATATCCAAACTCCATTCATTAAGAATAGCATTTCAAGTGACAAAAACAAATTGCTGGAAAAAGAAAATCAGCAGGTCTGGCAGCATCTGTGGAGAGAAATCGGAGTGTACGTTTCAGAAACGCTAGAACTGAGAAAAGGTCACTGGGCCCGAAACATGAAGTCTGATTTCTCTCCACAGATGCTGCCAGACCTGCTGATTTTTTCCAGCAATATATGTTTTTGTTTCTGATTTCCAGTATCCACAGTTCTTTCAGTTTTTGTTTTAGCACTTCAGTCAGATCAGATGAACGGCTCAAATCAATATGCTTGATACACTCAAGTCTGTCCCTTTGGCTATAAGAAAAGCTATGTAATATCGAAGTAATCAACCAAAACACAGTCAAAGCAAGGTGTAAAGGAGTGGTTATGCAAAACCAACAGCTACAGGAGAATCATGACAGAGGGGCGAAGCATTAAACAGGTGGAAGCTTCAACAGTTCAAAGTTAATGATTTTATCCGTCTTTAAAGACAGTACTTTTAAATGGTGCACACACAAGCTAACAATGTCTAAGTATACTAAACGAACTGCATGCAGAGATGTTCAATTACTTCATTGTGGAAGCTTTGCTTGGTCTCATTAAAGTATCAGGAGACAAGTTCCCTCAATACCAAGTTCTGTTCAGTGCCAAAAAACAATTAATTAGAACCACTGCTCAGGTTAACGCTGAAATGTTACTGGAATACAGATGCATTTCCAATAAAATAATTCCAATTAGCCTATTGCCACGGTGAAAAGGCAGACTGAAAGAATGCCTGGATAAAGCACCACTTAAAAAGAAGATCTTCAACAAAACAATTGTGCTGCTGTCTCTTAGGACAAGTCTTTTCCACATGATCGCAAGTCACCAACAGTAGAAATGAAACAAAAACAAATAAGAGAACATAAAAACATAAGCTGGTTTATTTTTACTGAAAATCTAGTTTAATGCCAAATTAAACAAATGAAAGGCATAAACAGTTAATTTAACACTCTAATTTAGCTCAGTGAGTTGATGCACTAGTTAGATACAGTGACACATTAAAAATTCTTCCAACTTGATACAGAATGTTTATTTAAGTTAATATTCCCAATGTTATGGCAAGTGTTATGTGCAGCAGGCAGCTCGACAGACCAGCAGTGCATGAAGTAGTGCAAAATCGACTTGATTCTCCAGCTGAAGTGAAGTGGAACAGGGCAGGTTAACATTATTCAGCTTTTTCCATGTAATCCAATGTAAGCGATAATCAAATAATCACACAAGTGCCAACTTCTTACTAGTTAGCTGTAAGAGTGAATTATACAGTGAAATCAGTGTTTTTTTCTCCACCATTCAAGCACCACTGGTCGATCATTTATTAGTTCTCTCACCTTTTGCACAGAAGCTTGTTGAAAGAGAGGAATAAGAGGATTAGTTCTTGGAATATCAATATGAATCTGTGAATAAAGAGAAAACAAGTAGCAGAGGCCAATTTATTACTGGTGGTGCAGCCAGTCAAGACAATTGCTAGCGTTTAGCTGAGGCTCAAAGCCAAGGATTCTAAGCTGTCAAGTGTCGTGCCATTTGTTTAGGAATGCTCAAAATTTTGAGAAGTCATGATTCAAGGTTAAATGTTCCTTGAATACATTTAGCAACAGAGCCAACCTGACAACTCTGAATCCTAGCTTTGGTCATGCCTGCTGTGCTTTGCAGAGCTGGGTGAATCAAAAATACCAATATCTCATATCTCATATGAATGTTCTGATCGCTTTTGTATGAAACAGTTTCAAGAACCATCCACATATAGTACAATCAGCAAATGCCCTAATATTTGGTAAACCTTCTGACAGTATATTTTGACTCAATTACAAAAATGTAAAGGTTAAGTTATGTGCTATAATCAATGGATGATAGCAGCACATGTACATTAGAATGAATTTGATGGGCAAGGACAAAGCAAAGGAACAGTATCGTTCTGACGAGGATTCACAATATTTCCACTGGAGATTGGATTCTTTTCCTTGAACTGCATTTGATAATTGACTTCCTTGACTCCAGGTGACTATAACAACAGCATAGGTTTTCCACATCACTTTGCTAGAAGGTTAAATTGCAAGCAGTTGACAGCACCACCATAGATTTTTTTCCTTCATTTTTACGTGCAATCTTTCTGCTTAGCATGATTCTGATTGAGAACTGAACACCGAAAACTGGAACCTGAGAACTCTAAGTCTAATCATGAACTTCAGCATCCAACATCATTCAACTGCCAAGTCTGTCAATTTCTACACAAACAGTGCATAGATATACATACAAGTACGAATGCATTTATACACAGGGGAAGTTAAGTGATAAGTTTTAGTATGAGGAAACACTCCAAAGTCAGTTCTTGGGATTGAAGATAAAAGTGATGGTTTGAAGCTACACTTCCAATCTTATATTGCAATTGCATACTTCATGAAACGTTAGCTTTGCTATCACTCATTCACTTGTTAATACAAATCAACAGCATTAAAAAGCAGAGTTCTGCTTCCAAAGAAATATCTTTACGCTCCAGTATCCAAAGGAAAACATAAAGCTTAATATAACTACTCTTCCATTTTCTACAACCAACCCATAACGCAAACTGTCTTTGGCCCCAAAGACACCTCTGGTAGTAGAAGAGATCACCTTCCAATTTTTTTTTTTTTTTTTTTTTTTTTTTTTTACAAATTGTGAAGCTCCAACCATCCTGGAAGGATACTGATAACAGTTGCAGGTTGATAAGCTGCACAAACTGACACAGATCAAATTCTGCTTTCTCCATTTTTGACCTAGAATGGCACAATTTAAAAAAAGCTTCCATTGCTTTGCTATTGAAAACAGGCAGCACACTTTTCAATGAGTGCAGTACTAACACAACAAAATCCAAAAATGTGCAATTTCCATTCAGCAAAACAACTCTCAAATATTCTCTTTTTACTCAACTGAGATCATAAATGGGGGAAGACATGTTCCAAGCACAATTGAAACATAGAAAAGGTTTCTCCGAATCTTAGCTTCATACTGTGGTCATTCCCTGAATTCAATGAGAATGTCCATTATCAACTGAAATTATCTATTCGTAGAAATTTACAGCAGCCAAAATTATCAATGATAGATGTAGTACCAGGTACTGCAATTTCAGCAAAGTGGAGCATGCCAATCCAAACCTGTAATTTTCCTACCAACACCAATATGTGAAACTGCCAATCAGGTCAATGTTGCTAAAAGCAGAGATACAGTTCTTGCACTTGACCTATGACCTGTAGTTTTGTCTTTAGAGTGGCTTATTGGAAAGAAAAAAAATTAATTTATGAAATCAAGCCCAAATAGGCAGTCCTGTACTAATTTTGCGGATGATTCTCAAATCATGTTTCATCATTAATACATATTAAATAATGTAATATTTATACCAATTTTTAAGTATGACAAATAATGCTAAGTAAAATAACTTCAATATACATTGCACTGATTTTAAGTAAAACAATTGGTCAAATGATAAACCCAGCTCTATAAAAATCAAACCAAATAGCCATCTATTAAAGTTTTAGTTATGAAACTGATGGATGAGGCAGGGAAAAGATCTTATTTTACTTGATTCCCAAAGCTCTTACCTCTCTTACTTTTGGTTGTAGTATTAAACTCTCAGGAGTCATACGAGGAATATCTATGGCAATCTGATGGTTTAGAAAAACAGTGAAGTTTCAGGAAAAAGTTGTCTGAAACATTTTTCCATTTTCTGAACCTAAAAACCATAAAAGTCTAATGGCTTTTAAATATTAACTTATGGCCCAATCGTTTCTCCAATACATGAAATGAACATCTAAAAGTGTCAATTCTCGGCAGGCGTGAAGTGGCACATACGCTGTCTGCGCCATTGCAGGAAATTCTCAGCCAATATTTTTGCTCATTTTAATGCAGCCATGATTAACTTAAAAAAACCTTCGCTGTTCATACAATTTTGGAACACAAGGGAAATGGAATTCAGAGACAAGGTGTAGAGCTGGATGAACACAGCAGGCCAAG
>NW_025966251.1:36660-50000 GCF_021869965.1 Rhincodon typus
TAGGAACTGCCGATGCTGGAGAATCTGAGATTTCTGAAGAAGGGTCTCGACCCGAAACGTCAGCTTTCCTGCTCCTCTGATGCTGCTTGGCCTGCTGTGTTCATCCAGCTCTACACCTTGTTATCTCAGATTCTCCAGCATCGGCAGTTCCTACTATCTCGGAAATGGAATTCAGTTTGTCTTCAGTTGAAATAAACTGTGAAACGCTGTACACAAAGCAACATGTCTTCCTTGATTAATAATTAAAGACTCAAATTTTAAATTTAGTATTCTGAGTGAAAATATTCTGATTGAAAGGTGATTACATTTTAAGTATGGTGATTGACCTCATTGAACCACAAGTGACT
This sequence comes from Rhincodon typus, assembly GCF_021869965.1. Taxonomy (NCBI): domain Eukaryota; kingdom Metazoa; phylum Chordata; class Chondrichthyes; order Orectolobiformes; family Rhincodontidae; genus Rhincodon; species Rhincodon typus. The sequence continues at coordinate 37,008 of NW_025966251.1, forward strand.
TAATAGTTCAAAGCAATTTTATCTATTTACCACAGTTAGCTTATTGCAGTCATGTGAATCTCCCCATAATCATATATGTTATGTGTATCTTACGAAGCATTTGCCTGGCATATTGCTGTCGTAAACCATAGAAACATTCAACATACATAGAAAACCTCAAGCTCATTACAGCATAGAAATATAACTCCAAGTTGGGAATCGGACTCAAAGATATCGAAATAGAGCTCGGCTTGATGCAGACTGTTCATAATCTTGATGTTTAATTTGACCTTGAACTGAGTTTCTGACTCTTTGTTTCTATCACAAAGACCATCTACATGAACAAAATGTAACAAGGCTGTTACCTTACGTGCCTATTTGCTACTGAAAACTCATCTATGTTTCGTTAGTTCCAGAATTGACTATTCCCAATTTCTGCCCTCTCAAAACTTAAACTCATCCAAAAATCAGCTGCTTATTTCCTAAACTACGCCAAGTTATCTTCATCCATCACTACAGGGCTCGCTGACAATGCAGCAGTTCTCAGACCATCATTGCAACCTATCCTAAAGGCGCTGCATAGCTCCAAATTATTGCTGAGACATGAAATTCATCTACAAACGCAAACTTTCGTCCCGGAGCAGCGGCCGGCGCGGGGAAGCAGTCCCAGAGCAGCGGCTGGCATGGGGGAAAACAGTCCTGGAGCGACGGCCAGCACAGGTAGTGAGTCGCAGGCGGAAGCCAGCAAGGGGAAGCAGTCCCAGAGTAAACTTACCTTGTAGCAGCTGACAGCCAGTGAGAAATGGATTGGAGGCTTAGAGTGGTGCAGAGACGGTTGTTGGACCAGGGCCTAGTGCCGGCAGTCAGACCACACATGGAAGCCCTTGCGCACAGCTACTGCAATTTAACTTTTATTTGAATTTCTTTTAATCTGACTGTATGTCAATCCTTTAACTATGTCTTACTTTTAACTTATTCTTTAAACGATGTGAAGTGATGCAAATATTTTTCATTTTTATTCCTTTTTTGCATCAAAGATTTGTACCTAAGATGGTGCCATAAGAGGCAACATTGTAGAACTTTTCTCTGTACTCCTGTGCTTGAGGACACATGACAATAGAGGATATTCTATTCTAAAAGAGGTTAACAATGAGAAAAGTAGAGACAAATTTAATACAAGATTTATATTGCACTCAGGAAAGATGGAACAAAACAATTACATTTTCGGTTTAAATACCTGTCTGTAAGTATCTTGATGGTGCTCATCATTTCTGGAGTCATAATATTGTTCGATAAAAGCAAAGTACTCTGCTCGCTTCCGCTGTAGTGTGCTTTCTCTCCTTTCTGCATTTGCAGGTAAGTAACCCTGGAAATAAAGCAGAGCAAATGAGTATACTTCATTCAATGAACAGGAGGTTGGACAAACAAACTACTTGTTGATCAGTTAAATTAATTTGCTCCAAATTATATCCATTTGCCAAGGATGAAAGGAGAATAAACATACGAAGTCATTTTCAATCCAAGGCTTCAGAAGATTCTTTCAAATGGGACCAATCTGCTTAACTAAAAAAGAACAGAGCTAAGTACTCCACAGCCTCCTCGTTGAGGCAGCCATATTGGTACCTTGCTCATTTTGCTGTCCAGTGCTCAGTTTACAACATGTTTCCTCTCATTGCTGTGCCCAAGATGGTCTTGTGTGTTATTTTTGAATTTTTTCCCAATGTTTTTGACCTACAAAACATCAATGTTTTTTGAACACAAGTAGAAATTGAACTCCCTGCTCCTAACCCTTTTCTGTGGGAAGAAAATGATCTGGTCCAAATGCACAAATTGTATCTGACATTATCCACTGGGTTTCTCCAGTACTTTTGCCTCTACTGTCATAGCACAGTACACATTTGTTTTCAGAGTTCAATTCCTCTCTTTTTTGAAAGCAGACAGGCTACCCCCAGTAAATTCGCTCTCCCACCAAATCTACACCCACCCAATCAGTTAATGCTATGAGCTCCCATCAACCACCACATCAATTTCATCTATAAGTTTCTCCACGGCAAAACTTCCTGATTTAGTTGTGCCTTGCATTGTTCCTTGGCCATTCATCTTAGCTTTTCAACGATTTTTAAAAACAGTTTTAACTTAAAATATTAGTTTGTTGATAAGTCTTCAATTTCTTTCCAAAATTCAGCCTAACCTGAAGTCTCATCTCAAGAACAGTAATTACTTCCTCATTCATTGTTCAAACACATATAGGCCAGTTTAACTAGCGAACTCAGACCTATGTCACCAATGAATTTTGAAGATCACTACATATGGACTCTCTTATTTTCTTTCTCTGATGATATTCAGCCTGAAATAGGCAGACAACAAAAGTTTCTGCAGCAGTTAGTATGCTTTAGCATCAACAGAGGATCCAGACAAAGATGGACAAAGTCTACACAGGGCTTGCAAGTGTCTTGCATTGCAGTGGTAATGTCCGAACCTCTGAGGCAGAGGTCAAGTCCTGGAGGTCTGTCACATTATATCTAAACAGATCGATTAAGAACATTTACAAGGGGCTTGGCAGAAAGATCTAGTTTTGTCATACAAAATCTAATTTTGCCATGTCTTTGTTTGTTGGACTTTCTGCTGATGGCAAGCCCTAGGGGCTTTGAGGGGAGGCAAGGGCATAGTAGTATTATCGCTGGACTGTTAATCCAGAGACCCTGATAATGTTCTGGGGAGCTGGGTTCTAATCCCACCATGGCAGATGGTGGAATTTGAATTCAATAAAATATCTGAAATTGAGAGTCTAATGATGACCATGAATCCATTGCCAATTGTCGGAAAAACTCGTGCGGTTCACTTTAGGGAAGGAAACTTCCATCTTATTTGGTCTGGCCTACATGTGACTTCAGACCCACAGCAATGTGGTTGACTCTTTACTGCCCTCTGGGCAATTCGGGATGGGCAATAAATGCTGCCTAGCCAGCGACGCCTTCATCCCGTGAATGAATAAAAACAAGCACCTGCATTCTCCAGCAGCATAACAGTGACAATGTTTCATGTATGCACACAGGCAGCCAGTATTGTTCAAACACACCAGGCAAAGGCCTTTCAGGCACACACAGTATCAAATACAATTACAATTTCCATCAGGGATCATCAGATAGGCAGATAACTGCAATGAATTCCTAATTACTTTTCTGATTCCAGCTGTAGTAACTTTGACATTCCATGGCCATTTTTCAGTAATCAGAACTGCAAAAATCTGGAATCAAAACTGGCACATCCTGAACTAAATAACTCAAAATAATAGACGGTGGTGCATCGAGCCACTGAACCATAAGACAAGTCCAGTTTGTGTATTAATATAGTAAACCTTTTAAATGCTGGTCAAGACACTCAATGATAAACATCAGTACTGGACAACTTCATTCTCTGAATTCAATTTTAAAACAATAATGAGGAAAAGATGATATGGCACCCAAACACCCTGTTTCAAGTAAAGGAAGTGTATACATTTCAGAAGAAATATTACCAGTTGTACCAAGTGCGCAGCTCAATATGCCTGCCAGTTACCCTCAAGTAATTACTCTGATTAAGCATTTCAATTCTGAAAATCTTGAACAGATCTTCTAATTTCCATCAAAGGAAATCAAATGCAAAATTTTAAATATAGCCGACAACTACATATTGGATAATGAATGAAGGTGACAGTCTCATATCAAACTGTTAATGCAGCTTCTGGATTGCCTCATTCAATTGAGCACTTGAAAAAAATTAAAACCTCTCCCAGTCTTTTTACCAATTAGGATCTGCCATGATTATTTATCAGCATATTGTCACTTCCTTTGATAAAGGCAGATTCCAAACCTGACAGATGACACCAGAGATCCACCTGTCATCCTTTATCTTTGCTCTCAAACACCTAGTTATAAGGTGGTTCTTAATCACTGCATGGAAATTCACAGCTGCACCTGCATAAACTGTAATACATCATGATATATTCATGGAATTCATCCAAATGAAGTCAGCAGATAACTTTAAAAGGCACAGCACAAAGTATTCAGCGAGTATGCTCCTCAGATATGAGATGTTTCACATTCATATCTGGAAAGAACCTTTCAATGACATTTGAAGAAGAGTCTGTATTTTTTCATCATATATTTTAAAAACCAAATCAAAGTCTACAAAGCTCTGAAATCTAATCAGTAACTGAAAAGCAACTAAAGAAATCTGTGTTCAACTTTTTAAAAAGACACAAATTACGTATATTACACTGTTAAACCTACATAGCTCAAATATGATTTCAGATTTCTCCTTTGTACAGTGGCTGTTTACAAAAACACCTTCACTCAAATGCAATGTCATTTAATTAGTACCTGGTAACAGTGCAAAATGATTACCATCATCAAAAGACTTAATGACTGAATTCAGATAGACAAGTTGAGAATAAGTATTCCCATCTATCTCGGGCCCAAACTTTTCTCAGTCATTCTCAGCCAAGAAACCGGAAAGAATGGTCTGTTGCTATTGATTGGGGATGCATTAAGACAAAAACATCAGAGAAAGTTATCCAGTGTCTTGTACATGTTAAAGGGAAATAAATTGCCAATGCTGGAAATCTGAAATGTAAACAGAAAGTACTTGAACACTGATAAGAATCTCTGGAGAGAATAAATTAGTGGGTCAGGTATAACCTGTCAACTAAACTGAAAAAATTAACAGGTACTGAAATTGTATCAAAATTGGGTAACCATGGCAGATGAATTTTAATACCCTCGTAATTTGACTTGAAGGAGAATGGAGATGAGCTGTTTATGTTTGCAGATGACTCAGACTGGGGGAGCTGCAGATAGTGACGATTGCCAGAGGATACATCATGATATAGACAAGATGGAGATTTGAGCGGAGAAATGGCAGATGGATTTTAATCCAGACAAATGCGAGGTGATGCATTTGAAAGTTCTAATGCAGGAGGGAGGTATGTAGCAAATGGGAGAATCCTTAGAAGTATTAACATGCAGAGGGATCAAGGCGTACAGAACTGCAGTTCCCTCAAAGTGGCAACACTGGTGGATGAGGTGGTCAAGGATGTGTATTGCATGCTTGTCTTCATTGGTCAGGGCATAAAGAATAAGTTCGGCAAATCATGTTGCAGCTGCATAGAACTGTATGCAATAGTATACTCTGGTTTCTCTTCATTTCATAGAAAAATTTCTAATGTGGCCTAACTACTGTTCTGGTTGCCACACGACCAGAAGGATGTGGAGACTTTGGACAGGATACCGAAAATGTTTACCAAGAGGTTGCCTGGTTTGCAGCGTATTAGCTATGGAGAGAGATTGGATAAACTTGGTTTGTTTTCACTTGACCTTCAGGGGCCAACGAGCAGCCTGACAGAAGTTTACGACATTAAGAGAGACATGGATGGACTAGATAGTTGGAGTCTTTTCTTTTTCAGAATAGAACTGTCAATCACTAGGGGATTATAGGTTAATGGTAAAAGGGGGATAAGTCTAAAGGAGATGTGAGAGCAGATACAATAGCAACATTTTAGAGGCATCTTGACAGACACATGAATTGGCAGGGAATAGGGTGATAAACAGCATACAGGCAAAATGCTTTTAACTTAGAAAGGTGCCATGTATTAATGCAAGCTTGCTGGCTAAAGGGCCTGTACTTGTGCTGAACTGTTGTTTGCTTGTTGTTCAGAACTGTTAAGTAACACATTTTGGTACAAAGAATGAGGAGAGGATACAAGATAAGGAGTAAAATTCTAAAGCAAGTGCAGCAGCAGGAAGATATGGGGGCATTTACAGTGTGGCAGGTTGAGAAAAAAAAATTAAAATGCCTACAGGATCACATACTTCATAAATGGAAGCATACAGTTCAAAAGCAAGGATGTTATATAGGCCTTTACGAAACTCTGGTTTGGCCTCAACTGAAGTAGTGTGCCCAAATCTGTGCTGGCATTTTGGAAAGATGTGACAACTTGGCAAAGGTCCAACAAATCAGCACTCTCCTGTGAGACAATTTAAATGTTGATTTTCTCTTTATTGGTATTCTTGCAATTTGTACCAATGAGTGCAAGAAGAAACGCTTTGACAAAATGTATCTTTTTTTCAGTGATACTCATTCTTTCTAACAAGCAACTAAAAAGAGGTAGCTATTAAGGAGCATTTGAATGGAAGGGAATAATGCATAGGGAAGGAGGTGTCTGGTTGGGGAATTCCAGATGTTCTCCTTTTGGCAGCAAAACGCAGAGCAATCAACGATAGAGCCATTAAACTCAGCAATGTTCAAGAGTCCAGAATCAACGGAACATATATGTGAAAATGGAGGTTGAGAAGATTAGAATAGCTAGTGGGGAGGTCATGGAGAAATTTGAAAATGATGGTGAGAACTTTAAAACTGAAGTGTTATTTAAATAGCATTTGAAGTAGGTTGGTGAGCACAGGTTTCCTGAGTGAATGGAACTTAGTGTAGGCATTGACACAGGCAGGAAAGATTTAGTTTACCTCAACTTTTGAACAACCAAATTTCAAGATAACAAAAGGCTTAGGAAAGGTTTTCAGATGAGCTGAGGCAATGGCCAAGTCAGGCAATGCTGCACACATAGATATAAGCAATTCTATTGATGGTGTGGATTATGACAGCAAGACTGCAAACAGCGTGATTCAACCTCAACTAGTCACTATGGACGGAGATGTACTGATTAACTAAGAAACACAGTTTGCAATGGGGATTGAAAACAATAACTTACGGGGGTGGAGTGGGAAGGAACTTCTGCTCAGTCTGTATTGGATGTTTGATACACGCTCTTATTTTCAAGAGAATGCAGCAGGGAGGATGGTACTGGTGTCGTAGAGCTGGATGCTCTGCGTACAGGAGAAACTTAATCCTGAGTTTTCAAATGTTGTCATCACTGGACAGCTTGAGAATAGGATATAAAACAGGATTAGGACTGATCTGAGACATCGCCAGAAGCTATGTTGCAGGAGTGAGGTGAAACCATTGCAGATTAAACTCTGGCTATGATTAGATACAGTGGAACCAGACAAGCACCTGCTAAGTGACAGTGGAGATGCAATGGTAGGGAATTGTGTGCTCAACTGTGTCAAAGTCTCCAGGCAGATTGAAAAGGACAAAGAAGGACAAGAAACCATTTGTAGTTTTGCCAACGGTTGTGTCAGTTCTGTGGCAGTGTGGAAACTGGATTAGAGATAGTCAACGATGTAGTTCTGGAAATGATAATCATGGATTTGAGAGGTGCTAATATGTTCATGGAGTTTCATAAGGAAAAGAGTTTGAAATAGGACAGCAGTTTGCAATGGGTGAGGGTCAGAGTTTTCTTTTAAGATAAAGGCAATGATAGTGATCCTAAAACAGAGGGGGACAGCACTTCAAGTAACTAATTACTTGATGATTGCTCAACATATACAGTACTTGTTTAAAATATTATAGTTAACTGAACAACAGGAACCTGATACAATTAATGCCATGCCTAAAATGCAATACTTTCATTCATGTATTTGGAAGGAGCTGTTGACCTCAAAGTTATCAACTTTACGGTGCTGGATACATAAATAGTTCGAGATCCTGGAAGAGAGCAGCATCATGTCAATTTTGCAAAAGCCTAATATAAAAATTCTTATGAAGGTTTGTTCTTCATGAACAATCCCACAACAACAAATGATATCTGCACAGCATAGTTAAGTATACACCTGATGAAGCACATGCCAACTTTTATGTTAAACGGCTAAGATTTTCAACAGATGCCAGAAATAAGTATCAAGAAACACAGAACGTAATCACTTTGAAAAGTCAGTGAAGAAAAATGAAACATGATATTCAGGCACCCAATATTGACATGTTGTGCAGGGATGTTTCCAGTGGGATTCCCCCATGGTTTGTCAATGGGCCCTTCCAGTTTGTGGTCTATTAATAATTCAGAATTCAATATACAGTGTGATCAAGAAGTTGCATAAAATTGGTAGATTAGTAAATAGTCAGGAGGATTGCTATAAATTGCAGGAGGATATGAATGGACTGATTAGGTGGGCAGAGTAGTGGTAAATAGAATTCAATCTGGAAAATTGAGAGATAATGCACCTGTGGAGGGCAAACAAGACAAGGATTACATCATGAAGGGTAGGACCCTCCAAAATTCTTAAATTGAGAGGGATCTTGCTCTGCATATCCACAGATCCCTCAAGACAGCAGGGCACGTAGACAAGGTGGTTAAAAAGGCATGTAGGATACTTGCCTTTATTAGCCGAGGCACACTATACAGAAGCGAGAAGGCTATGCTGGAACTGTATAAAACCCTAGTTAGGCAACAGCTGGATACTGCATGCAGTTCTGTCACCACATTGTACGAAATATGTGACTACACAAGAGGGAATGCAGAGGAGCCTAACCACGGTGTTGTCCAGGCTAAAGGGTCTACACTACATAGAATTAAGGTAATAAGGAGAAGGTCCAGAGGAGAGTGAAGGAGAATTTTTTTTTTCTACTCAGTGTTTGGACTCTGGAGCTCATTGCCTGTAAGGGTGGTTTCAGTCAGAAACTCTCATACCATTAATGCAATACTTATACATTTACTTGTGTTACCACAGTCACCAGGACTATGGGAGTCAAGGGTTGAAAAGAAGATTAGTATAGTCAGATCTTTGCTGACTAGTGCAGATATGCCGGGCCTAATGACTGTGCCACGAGCATCCGAGAGTCAAATAAATCCTTCAGTAAGGAATAAAACATGAACCCCAAAAACATCTCAACTTATGACTGATATTTTTCTCTATTGCTAGGTCATCCCTGCTGTAAAGGAAAGGACCAAACAAGATCTCATGCCAATTTGAGGGCAGTTTTATGCTATGTGGTCATAATCAATATGCATGCCTGTTAACTAGCCAACGAACAAAGATATTAACATGTTTAAAAGACTCAACACGAAATCACTGAGAAATAAGCAGAAACAAAATGTTTCTGTTTGCTCTGTATGGAGAGGCAACTCTTTCAAGTGGGGGTGGATGAGACTTGGGACATATCTAACATGCACAGAAATATTGCTGAGGTTTAATCACATGAAACTACACTTAACAGCTCACATTGATCAACTCCCAAAATACTCCTTTTCACACAGCTATCCAGAGGGCTTACTGATTGTTCTCCAAGTCCAGTTAGCAGTCTGCCTGGTCACTTAAAAATATCATGCAATCTGCAAACTCAAGCAGAAAATCTTCCAAAGGAGGTTGACTAAGCTTCCAAGTCCAGCAACGTGTGTACCTATTCCTCAATCACTCTCTTCCCCCATCACTACCACCAGAGGATGAATATCTGCGCAAGAGATGTTTCAATGGGCTGGATAATTCCATTCCTGTCACACATTTGACTTGCAGAACCAAAAGACAATTTAACCTCAAATTTTGAGCTGATGTTAAACCTGGAAGTAAGTATTAACAAGCATCTCCACACTGCCAAAAAAAAACCCAAAATATTTTCAAACCCTAGCCATAGATCTGGTTGAGGGGAGGGGGTGCAGACAGAAAATGATTCACAAATAAAATCAGAAACGATTCACAAATAAAATCAGAAACAATTCATTATTCAACTTACTTACATCACGGATATTAAGGGAAGAATATACTTACTGAAAGGAGTTTCCACGTAATTGGTCGGACCTGCCTTGGGATCCCAGACCAGCTGCATTTCCTCAACTCTTCTGCATTTAAAACAAAAACCATTGTCTTAAGATCATGTCAGGAGTGCAATCAAATTATTAAATGCTCAATATGAGATGTGCACTGTTGACTGAAAAGTTAGTTGCTTCACACACAAATTTAAATTCATCACTTAAAAACAAGATGTGGGAAGTGGGATGTGCAACAACCCAGGCACTTCTCTGGGCTGCCTCAGGTTGAACCACACTTTTCTCAGTCCTGGCATTTTCTTAACCAAGTGATGTTTACAAATGTCTGATCCACCTTGATCCCATGAAATCTCATGGTGGCAGGGGAACACTCTGGTGATTAACATCTACATATTCCACACCCCATCCCCCTCAACTGATCAATCAGTACTCCTCCAAGTTGAACACCATACAACAAGAACAGAGTGGAAAAAGCACAAATTGAATTCCCATGCCCACAGTGCAATGTCCATCGCCAAGAGTGGTTTAGAATCACCATTGCTAATGAGCTGGCCTAGTCCAAAAGGACCTTGATGCTGCATTGGGTCAGCAGCAGGTGGTATGGAACCAACAAGAGGGAAAAACTTACTTGATCTCATCCATGTACCTGCTGCAAATGCATCTGCCCATGACTGTATTGGCAAGAGTGACCACTACTCAATTTTTGTGAAGACGACATTCTGCCTTCAATTTGAGGTTACCCTCAATCATATTATGTAGCACTATCACCATGCTAAATTAGACAGAATTCAAATAGATCTAACATCTCCAAACCGGCATCCATGAAGCTTTGTGGGTCATCGGAATTGCTTGTAATGGGCAGGCTAAGTGATTCCACAATCAATCTCCTGCAACATCCATTCATGAATGGATGGTGATGGTCAAACAAACAACTATCAGGAGGAGGAGGTTCCACAAATATCCCCCCCCTCAACAATGGAGAAGGCACAACACCTATACAAAAACAAGGCCAAAGTAGTTGCTTTCATCTTCGCCAAGTGCTGAGTGGACAATCTATTTTGACCTCCTCTACATTCCCAAACATCAGAGATACCAGTCTTGAAATAATTTGATTATTTCTGAATGAAATCAATGAATGGCTGAAGGCAATGGATAGCAGAAAGTCCATGGGCCCTGACAGCACTGACTAATCTTCCACAACTAGCTGCACCCCTAATCAAGTTGTTGCAGTACAGCTACAACATAGGCAACCACAAAACAATTTAGAAAATTTCCCAGTTATGACCTGCACACAAACAAATAGGACAAATCGAACCCAGCCAATCACAGTGCCTTCAGTGAACTCACCATCAACAATAAAATTATGGAAGAATTTGATGACAGAGCTATCAAGTGGCACTTCTCAGTAATGCAGTTTGGGTTCTGCCATTGGCCCGACCTCATTACAGCCTTGGTGTAAATATGGACAAAGAGCTGAATGAGGTAAGGTGAGGCGAGTTGAGAGCAACTGTTCTTGACAGCAGGACAACATTCATCAGGTTTTGCATCAAGAAGCCCTAGCAAATACTGAGTCAATGGGAATCAGAGAAAATTCTCCACTAGTTGGAGACATATCTATCACAAAAGGTAGATGGTTGTGCTTGGCCTTAGGACATCACTGCAGGAGTTCTCAAGATAGCATCCAAGGTCCAACCATCTTCAGCTGCTACCTCAGTGATTTTCTTGGCATTAAGAGGGATATTCACTCACGCTTGCACAATGTTCAGCGTCTTTCATGATTCCTCAGATCTTGAAGCAGTCAGCAGCAAAATCTGGACTACTTCTAAGCGTAAACTGCTAAGTTGCAACTTACATCTGGGCCTTACAACTGGCAGGCAATAACCATCTCCAACAAGGGAGAATCTAACCATTGTCCCTTTACATTCCATGGCATTACCATTACTGAATCGTCTCCCCAACATGATCCTGGGGTTACTAGGACCTGGAACTGAACTGAACCAGGTACATAATTACTGTTGTGGGCTCTTGTGGCACAGTGGTAATTTCCTTACCTCTGAGGCAGAAGACCTGGGCTCAAATCCCACTTGTTCCAGAAATGTGTGATAACATGTCTGAAACATTTGATTAAAAATACCTTAATACTGTGGCAACAAAAGAAGGTCCAAGGCTAGGAATTCTGTAATGTGCAACTCCCTTGCCTGACCACCATCTACAAGGCACAAATCAAATATTCTCAACTTGAGAGAATGGGTAAATTTCCAACAACTCTCAACAAGTTCAACACCATCCAGTGCAAGGCAGTCAGCTTAATTGGCATCACATTAACCACCTTCAGTACTCAGCCCCTTCACCACTGATGCAAAGCTGCAACAGCGTGTACCATTATTAAGACGCACTGCAGTAACTCAGCAAGTCTCCATCAACAGCACCTTCCAAATCTGCAACCTGTACCACCTGGGATGTCAGGGGCAGCAGAGGAATTTGAACAGCCCCACCTGCGAGTTTTGTTACAAGAAACTCACTACCCTGACATGGAACATAATCAACATTCTTACATTGCTCTGGGTCAAAATGCTGGAACTCCCTTCGCAACTGTAGCAGTTCAAGAAGGCAGTGACCACCATTCCCTCCAGGGCAAGTAGAAATGGGCAATAAATGCTGACCTAACCAGCAGCACATGCCTCCCATGAACAAATTAATAACAAATTCCTAACATCACTGACCACTATGCCTACCTCACACACTAGTTCCTGGACAGCAGGACTACCCTCAGAGGAGGGGCTAAGGATACTGGTCTTACGTTTTCTACAGTTCAGCAGAATGAGCGTTGATCTAATTGAAACTTTTAATGTTCAAGGGCTGGACAAGGCAGATGTGCCTGATTGCGCAGAGGGTTACAAAACCAGAAGAGACAGTATCTGTGTAATGTACAAGGCAATTTTCTCATCAGAGGATAGCGAACAATTTGAATTATCTTCCTCAGAGGACTGTGGAAGTTCAGATACTGACTGTATTAAAAGATAGAATTGCACTGATTTCTGGACATTAATACCATTAAAAGGGATTTGAGGATAAAGCAGGAAAACAGCTTTGCGATCAATAAATCATTGGACCTAGGGCAACAGACCTAGATCCAAGGGTTGAATGGTCAACATCTGTTCCTATATTCCTCTTGGTTGCCGTCCCACCTCCATTGCTCAGAAACATCACCAAAAACTCTGGATTCCCTGTTACCATACAGTGACCTGACCACTCAGCACAGCCAATTTAAATTTGACAGCCTTGTGTTTAAATCACCCAACCATGTCAGCCCTTCTTCAATACATCCACCCACAATCCACTCACACCTCCCTCTCATTCAAACTCAATTCCTCTGAATT
>NW_025966252.1:0-50000 GCF_021869965.1 Rhincodon typus
GAATTATGTTGTGAAGAAGCTACAAATAGATATAGATGGATTTAGTGGGCAAAAATCTGGCAGATCCAATAAAATATGAGAACATGTGAATTTGTTCACATTTGGCCAGATGAATATAACAGCAGAGCATTACCTAAACTGAAAACAACTGCAGAATCCTGAGGTGCAGAGTGATCGAGCGTATTCAAGTGTATGAGTGACAAAGTTAGTAGGCAGATGGGCATCAGAAATGAAAATGGCAAACTCAGTCCTGTCGAGCCAATAATGTCCTCATTATTAACATCTAGAGCTAGTGTCAAAGAAGAGCTGTCTTGCAGACGAGTTGAGCAACAGCCTGACAACAATATCACGAACCCTGGGTCTATATATGTTTCTGTAATTATGAACCCTGATAGCTGCGCTGTCATAATCACAATATCTCAGTGTGAGGGGGACAAATGAGATAGGAAGGAAAATATCAATACCTGACCAATTTGTGTTAGCTGTTTTTCTAATCAGTAGACATTTGGGACAATGACATTCATTGATGTTTTTTTTTGCAAGTCACAGGCAATTCATACCAATGCTAACAATTAGTATTTATTTTCTTAGGACAACCAAGCAGACATTTTGTATACTTTCTGGAACTCAGTTACAGAAATCTTGACTCTGAAATTCCAACAGGCTACAAATTGTAAGTACCTGTATTGATTTTATAGATATTTTCCAAATCAACCTGTTCAGAGACGTTGTTACACAGTTCAGGAGCAGGTGGGGCTTAACCCAGAGGGAGGGAACACTACCACTACACCACAAATGCTACACCAGAATCCATCGGAAATTCTAAAGAATGATTCACTGAGTATTTTACTCATTATTGGCTATTTCTTGTATTTCTTTATAAAAATAAGGAAGAATAGCTGTGCACTAAATATGGGCAATCACTTTCTTCTCCAATGTCTTTGAAATACAAAAGTTGGACCTTTGTCTTCCTGAATACAATCAAAAGTAAGGAACAAGAGAGAAGCCATTTGGTCTATTAAGCAACATCCTTGCAAAAGTTATGTGTGGTTGGGCTTGTTCTGAACTTGTTTCAGTTTTTTTTTGTGGGAACATTCTGCACTCCTTCATGCTAACAAATTTACGTTGATATACACAAACTAAGTATTCTTTTTCAGTTCTCTAGTATTGATTTTTAAGAGGTTACCTACCAAAGTAGAATCTTTTTTTATTTGAGTCAATACTTATTCCTGCATATTCACTTGACCTTTCAATCCTACTCCTACCCAGAAAGTTCTTTTTAAGTGGAGTTAATCCATACAACATTAACTGCTTTCACTGAGCAGTTGTTCCACGTATTCAGTATTTTGTGGGATAGAGCATTTCTATTACTTGGTCCAGTTTGAGCTATGTTAATTTTGTACTCACCCTATGATTCTGCATTCAGTTTGTATAGTCTGGTTTTATACATTTTGTATGTGTCTATTTAATTATAATGCCACCATCAGTCCCTTCTTTAGTATTCTGCTGAATCAGTTTCATTGTAGGATTGAGCAAAATTTCTGATTACAGAACGTTCATATTTGTAAAGTGTTCAAAATTTAGGTTCATTGGTGATTAGTGACTTATTTGACTTATTACCAAATAAGGTGGGAATTGTCCCAGTCTTTGCATATGCTTATTAACCATTACTTCACATGAACTGTTTCCAGTCAATGATAATTCATATTCAAATCTCTTCCATGTCCACTAATGAAGATGCATTAATTCTGTACTGTTGTGGACTTTTCCGATTTTACCATTCCCTTGCACCTAGCCGTAAAAAAAAACACAATTTATTCACATTCACATCTCTAACATAATCTGTCTCACTGTAGTGTTTTTTGCTCATCCACTATGTTTTGAATTTTGGTTTGTGCCAACACCAGAATTCAAGGATTTGCAAATCCTGTGACAGATATTCTCAAAGTTGCTTCTATTGTTACAACTTATCATTTTTTTTAAATCGAAGGAAGGAACACTGCTGTCACTTTATGTTCAAAGAAACATCCAATATCAATTCTACTGGATTTGAAATATTTCAAATACCATGCCCTTCTAGCTCCACAGCAGCTTGGGAATTGACTGGGGGAATAGTTCACTCTTCGTTATGATCGTTCAATGCTAAATTTCCCAGCTGATAATAGACATCAAAAATAATGTTGAGTGAAGTATTTAAATATTACGCAATTTTGTTTACTTTTCTAGAATTTTGAGATTATTTGGCTCTTCATACTGCTATGCATCAGTGAGAGGTTACATTTCTTATTGAACATTGTACATTATCATAACCTGCTCAATATTAAGAGTGGCAGGAAGATAAATTTGTGATATTCTAGTTCATTAGTAAAAATAATTTAAGTTAGTACATTCATGATGAAAGCGTTACACTTTCACTTAACAAGAATAAGATGATGCTTTCAATATAAAACTCCAATCTCTTATCATAGCCAAAATTCCTCAACAAGAAGCTCTGTCTCTTTGATAATCAACTCAATTCTTACTTTAAGTGATGCAACTGGAAGCAATTTTCAGAAATTTATAGATCACCATTGCCGTTTTGCTTCATATACATGGATCAGTGAATCTAGTTAGTTACATTTAATATATATTCCATGTTGTGTGTTAGATGGAAAAGGTTCAAGGAAATAACTTAAGGCTTCTGAAGGGGTATACTTTTTTGAATATTGATGAAAAGAGGGACATGTTGTTGGTGAAGCATATTTTCTTGCACTTATTGGGCCAAATATATGAGTGTCAGATTTTAGATCATCATTAGAAATCTGTGATTTTTTGAAATTGTATAACGCAAGACCATAAGAGGCAGAAGTAGGCCAAAACATCTCTCCGTTTTCAGCAATGTTCAAGGCTTATTTTTTGCCTGCCATTTGTTATTTGTGAATGATACAGAGATAATTGCTGAGCATAGCAAGCTATCTTGCGAAGGATCAGGAGAAAGTCATTTATAAATAAACATCTTGTGTTTATGCATAGCATAGCATGTTTGTATAGCATTTTAACCCCATTGTCAGTAGTGTCTTAAACTCGTTCACATCCAGTGAATGACTTTACTTCGTACATAGACAAACATAATAGCTCTCTTGCACAAAGAACAGCAATTAGGTGATAGACTGGTTAATTTTTTATTGTTAACATTTTTTAACCACATGTTGAGGAAGAAATATTGGCAAGGATATTAGGAGACCTTTCTGTTTTTCCTGAAAATTTGTCGTCTTAAATATTCAGCTGAACTGCTAGAATATCAGTTAGAAGGAAATTACCTCAACAATGCAGAATATACTTAACAACCCAGCCTCAACAGCCCTCTGCGATAAAACATCCCACAGCTTGCCATCCTCAGAGCAAGACATTTTTCTCAACTCTCTCAATGTAATTGGTGTTTTCTTACTCTGAAATTATGCCCTCTGGTCCTAAACTCTCCCACAAGGAGAAACAACCTCTCTGCATCCATCCTGTCAAGCTCCCTAAAAATCTTTACGTTTCAGTAAGGTCTCCTTTCATTCTTCAAACCTCAGCGAGTACAATTCCAACCTGCTGAACTCCTTTTTTTTTCATAAGAAAATCCTTTCATGCCTGGAATGAACCTATGAACCTTCTCTGGACTGCCTGCCATAACCAGATATCTTTTCTTCAACAAGGGGACAAAAACTGCTCACAGCATTTCCCCTCTTTGAATAAGGGTGTTTACACTGGCTGTTTTCCAATCCGCTTGGACTTTTCCATAAGACTGTAAGACATAGGAGCAGAAATTAGACCATTCGACCCATCGATCTGCTCCACCATTCAATCATGGCTGATAAGTTCCTCAACCCCATTCTCCCGCTTTCTCCCCGTAACCCTTGATCCCCTTGATAATCAAGAACCTATCTATCTCAGTCTTAAATGTACTCAATGACCTGGCCTCCGCAGCCTTCTGTGGAAGTGAATTCCAAGGATTTATCCATTCTCTGGCTGAAGAAGTTTCTCCTTATCTCCATTCTGATAGGCCTTCGCTTTACTCTAAGGCTGTGCCCTTGGGTCCTAGTCTCTCCTACAAATGAAAACATCTTCCTAACATCCACTCTGTCCAGGCCATTCGGTATTCTGTAAGTTTCAATTAGATCCCCCCTCATCCTTCTAAACTCCAATGAGTACAGTCCCAGAGTCCTCAAACGTTCCTCGTACGTTAAGCTTTTCATTCCTGGGACCATTCTCGTAAACCTCCTCTGAACCCGCTCCAGGGCCAGTACATCCTTCCTGAGATATGGGGCCCAAAACTGCACACAACACTCCAAATGTGACCTGACCAGGGCCTTATAATGCCTCGGGAGTACATCCCTGCTTTTATATTCAAGTCCTCTCAAAATAAATGTCAACATTGCATTTGCCTTCCTGACTACTGACTCAACCTGCAAGTTTACCTTGAGAGAATCCTGGACTAGAACTCCCAAGTCTCTTTGCACTTCAGACTTCTGAATTTTCACCCCATTTAGAAAATAGCCCATGCTTTTATTCTTCTTACCAAAGTGCATGACCTCACATTTTCCCATGTTGTACTCCATCTGCCACTTCTTTGTCCACTCTCCTATCCTGTCCAAATCCTTCTGCAGTCTCCCCGCCTCCTCAATACTACCTGAGGATGGTTGGGAGACACTACACTTGTAGTGTTTCGGGTTTAGCCACTGCCAGAATATATGATTGTACTTAGCCGGCAGTCCCCTTGCGCTCTCCTGACTCCCGCTGCTGAACAAAGGAAGGCCGCAGTCTCACGAGGTAAGTCTTTTAAACTGAAGGCTTACCTTCCCAACTGCCCTCGCACTCTCTCCCGTCTCCCACTGCTGAACCAAGGAACTTTTCCTGGATTCTTTGAAGATTACTACCAATACATCCACTATCTCTGCAGCTACTTCATTGAAAACCTTAGAATGCGGTCCAAGGAATGTATCAGCTTTTAGCCTGAGTTCTGAGGAAGGTCACTGGACCCGAAATATTAACTTTGATTTTTTTTTTTTCTTCACGGATGCTGCCAGACCTGCTGAGCTTTTCCAGCAACTTCTGTTTTTGTTCCTGATTTACAGCATCGGCAGTTCTTTCGGATTTCTTTTCAGCTTTTAGCCTATTAGTTTCCACAGTACTTTTTCTGTAATGATGGTTATTGTGTTTGTTATCTAACCCTCTTTAGCCTATTGATTAAGTATTTTTGGAATGCTATTATTTCCTTTTATCTTATAACGAATAGAAGGAAAATATTAATAAATTGATCATGCTTTAATTGGGAACATATAATTGGGATGATTTGGGAATTTATATGCCAATAGGCATAAGAAATGTAGATGCTAGCAAGTTATTTAATTTAAACTCCAAAATCATAAACCTTCAAATGAAATCAAAGAATGAAAGATTTGCTTGCTTCACAAGTTTATTTATATACATGTGCAGAGGTACAGTTGTACTTACGTGGCACAGTTATTTCAATATTAATTAGCAGTTCTTTAAAAAATGAAACAAAAACAGAAATTGCTGAAAAAACTCAGCAAGTCTGGCAGCATCTGTGGAGAGAAAGTAGAGTTAATGTGTAGGGTTCAGGGTTCATTCAGTATTGTTTTAAAAAATGAACCTGGTAAAGAATAAGGTTGGAAGCTTAGTGGAGAAACTTTGAAAATCTGGATAGAGCTTTCCTCCTAGTTTTTCTTTCATTTTCCAATTCATTTTATTTGTTTATTTTCATCAGCTTTACTGGCATCTTGCACTATATGTATTGGGCCCTCAACAGACATGGACATAAATCAATAATGAAATACCACCTATGAGATCCGGTTGGTGAAGTTTGAATAATATGGATTGCAATGAGGCTGACTTTGAAAGAGAGAGAGAAATTTTATAGAATTTAATGCACTTGAAGTTTTGCGATTAGTCATCTATTTCAGAAAAATAATTCCACCTGGAAGATTTTAAAACAAATGCATATTCAAATTGACATGTGGATAAAAGATAAATTTGTGCATGAAGTTATTTATTCCTCATTCACACCTTCCATATTTATCAAGGTTTAGGAAAAGTGTGCGTAATATTGTAAATTCTTAAAGTGGTGAGCATATGACTAAATATTTGTACTTCGAAATGAGGCAATCACAATTGATTTTATAAAATTAGGCTAGGTCACTGAAATTAAAAGATGAGTATATTTAAAATCAAACTTACTTTTGGGAATATTGTGATGAAGGACTTTTTTTAAAAATTTCCTCGCATGTTTAAAGTGCATGTTGTTGACTAATACCATCTACAGCTCAAGTTATGTCAAACTGCACACTGCACTGTATGCCATGTAGTGAATCTTGTGATTGTAAACCATAATTTGAAAGGGAAACAGACATCTTAAATGCTGTTTGTAATAGTGACACTAATGGAAGCAATTTAAACTGCATCTTCAGTGGAGATAATTGGAGTAACCAGCTGTTGCTTTTACAATAACGTTGCTTTGTCCACCACAGGAGGTGACACAATATTGTAAACTTGGAGGACCCAGATCAAGTACTTCTAAGATACCAAGACTTGACTTTGAATTTCTGTCAAGCATTAATGATCGTCATCAAAACAGAGTTAATTATTGGTGTCAGCTTGTTAATATTATGACATGAAAACTCAAGAGTTGTAACACAGTTATGGGAAGTTATTTGATTATGGAGCAAAGGTGTTAATGGGAAGAAAGGTCTTGTAATAGTCTTTGTCATGAGGGACAAAATATTTGACAAATTAATGAGACTGAAGGCAGACAAGTTGCCAGGATGTGATGGCGTGCAACAAAGATTTTAAGGGCTGCAGAGATAGTGGAGGCATTGGTTGAAATTTCCAGAACTCACTGGATTGAGGCATCCAACAAATTGGAAAACCACTAATGTGACCCCACCTGCTGAAGAAGGGGAGGTAGAAATCAGGAAACTGTCGCCCTGTTGGGCCTAACATCTGTCATTGGGAAAATGCTAAAGTTGTTATTAAGGAAAAATAGCAAGACATTTGGAAAGGTTTAATGCAATTTAACAGAATCAACATGGTTTTGTGAAAGACCATTAATGTTTGACAAATTTGCTAGAGTTCTTTGAGGATATAACAAGCAGAGTTGATAAACGAGAACGGATAGATATAGGTGTGCCTGAATTTCTGGAAGGTGTTTGATAGGTGTCAAACAGAAGGTTATTGCATAAGATGCAAGCTCACAGTATTGAAGATAATATATTACTAGCATGGAGTGAGGTTTGTTTAACACACAGAAGACTGATGGGATTAATGAGCCTCTTTTAGGTCGGGAAGACATAACTAGTGCAGTGATACAAGATCAGTCTGAGGACCTCAATTGTATACTATCTATATTGATGACTTGGAGGAATGGAAGAGTGTAACTTAACCATAATTGCTAATGTTAAAAATAATTGGTGGGTGGGCATATTGTGATGAGGACTCAAGGAATTTGCAAGGGGATACAGATTAGTTGAATGAGTGGGCAAAAATTTGGCAGATGGAGTTTACTGTAGGAAAGTGTGAGGTAATGCGCTTTGGTAGCAAGGATCGAAAGACAAAATATTAATTAAATAGAGAGAGAAGTGTTAAAAAGTGAAAAATGGTTTAGCACAGAGGATATGCGTATTCTTGTGCATACAAAATTTAGCATGCTGTGCAGCAAGTAATTCAGAAGGCAAATGGAATTTTGGCCTTTATTGCCAGGGTGTTGGAGTTTAAAAATGGGTAATTCTTGTTACGACTGTGCAGGTGTTGGCGAGGCCGCACTTGGAGTACTTTGGACAGTTTTGGTCCCCATATTAAAGAAATTAAATGCTGGTGTTGGTAGCAATTCAATAGAGATTCGTTGGGCTGATGCATGGGATATGTGGATTGACTTATCAAGAGCTGCTAAGCAGGTTAGACCTTTATTCTTCAGAGTTTGAAAGAATGAAGGGTGATCTTATTCAAACTTACAAGATTTTGAGGGGGCTTGACAGGGTAGATGTTGAGAAGATGTTTACCTAATGGGGGAATCTCAAACTGACCGACATAGTTATAAAATAAGGAACAATAATTTAAAACAAGTGTGAAGGAATTTCTCCAACGGTCGTGAATGTCTAGAATTATCTATCCCAGAGATCATTAAAAGTATTTTAAAAGGGGTTAGATGGACTTTTGAAATACCGAAGTGTTGAGAGCTATAAAAAGTTGGCATAAAAGAGGAGTTGAGGCCTGGGACCTATCAGCCATGATCTTATTGAATGTTGGGACAGACCTGGGGACAAATGTCCTACCTCTGCTATTTCTTAAGTTCTTAAAATTATTCTAATTCCCATGACTTTTGTGTTCATTAGGTCATAGAGAAATCTTCAATTTGAAGTCTTTAAGTATCATTCACGTTCAGAAAGAGTGCTGCTCTAACCGTGGTCTGTCCCTGAATTTGAAAGACCATATCACAGAAAGAAAATTAACAGCAACAGAAAGGAAATGAAATTATGGTAGAGTAGGCCATACCCAGGGGTGAAAAATGTATTAGTGTTATGTAATTTGAAGGAGACAAACCTCTCTCTTTTCAGCATCCACATTTCTGAAGCAAGCATTTGAAGGAGAATATCCAAAATTGTTGCGATTATATAATGATCTATGGAAACGTTTGCAACAGTATAGCCAAAGTATACAGAATGGTGTAACAACTGGTGGAAATTCAGACTCACCCCCTGAACTACCAGCAGCAGAGGAAGACACACAAGACCTATTTATGTTGAAGAAGCAAGACTATGAGTAAGTTTATTTTAATTCATCATGTCTGTATAACACATGATGTTGCTCCCATTCTGGCCTTTCTCTTGGTCACTGTTTACATCAATCCATCATAGAGAGCCATGCTTTTGGTTGTCCAGGCCCTAAGAGCTGGAATTCCCTCTTTAAAACCTTTACCTTCCTACATTCCTTAAAACATACTTGTTTAATGAAATTTCCCTTTCATAGCATCTCCTTATGCAGAGAGGTATCTTCCTTTGCCTGATAGCAGTCTTGAGAAGCAGCTTACAGTGTTTTATAATGTTAACTTGGCTATCAAATACAAAGAAGGGTCCCCATCAGTAGGCCAGAAAACAGACAGTAATCCCACCTTGACCCTTTGGAGCCCCCACCACCCAGCTGCAACTGGGTGAGTTAGCTGCTGTTGGGGCTCCCATCTCATTTAAATAATGGGAGCACCCCCTGCTCCCAAAATTGTTAGACCTTTGGAGGGCCAGTGATGATTCAACAGTGCTACCTGAAGTAGTGGTTACTGCTGGTACTGCACCCAGCTGAGGACATAGTCAAGGAAAATGTGTGCAGTGACAGGAACAGGCTCTTAACTGATTTCAGATATGGCTTCTGAATGAGGAGGCTGTCTTCACCTTCTCTGCTGCTGCTAAAATGCGATCCCTCACCAGTTTATAAGCTCCGTCCCTGCCTCCCAATCGGTCTGTAAAAGCCTGACAAAATCCACCTGATGTGTATTACGTAAAGATATATTAAGACTTAACTTTTCAGTTAAGCTGAGAAAGGAACCAGAATACGTATTAAGATTGTTTATTATTTTGTGAAATTTAAAGAAATGTTGATATGTGGACTAACATTCTCACAAATCACTTTGGTTTTAATAAGGATTAATGTGGTGGTTGTTGGAATTTAGATTTCAACGACGAACAATTAAATATTATGTTCACCCTTTTATATTAATAATGCAGTCAAAGACAATTATTGCAAGTTCAGTCATGTAATGCTTAAATTGTTGAGTTGAGAAGAAGTTTCTTTGAAATTAGCATTTGATTACTGTGTAGTTGCTGCAATAAAAATGGAGCATGCAACGTAAGTATCTTCAAAGTAGAGCAAGTGTCTGTTTCAATATATTCGAAGAATGTAATTGCCATAATTATATTTATTAATATGCTAAGTTATAACAATCTCAAATTTCCTTAGCCCTGAGAAGGCCCTGAAAGATTCTCTTCAATTCTATGAGTCTGCTTATCTCTCAAAATCATTATCAAGACTGTTTGATCCAATCAACCTTGTATTTCCTCCTGGAGGACGCAATCCACCTTCAAATGATGAGCTTGATAGCATCATTAAAACTGTTGCAAGGTAGGTTTTGATGCAAAGGAAAAGGTGCACCAGCTAATTAACTGTCATTTTTTTGTTTGATAACACTTACAGAATGCTTTGAGACATTTTATTACATTAAAGGCACTTTATAAGTGCAAGTTGCAGTTATTTTACTTGAGGGCAGCTATTATAAAATTCAGTTGAAATCCTTTTAGCAATTGGTTTTGACTGATTAGCATGAAAATATTGAAAGGGTAAACTGATTAATGTGCTATTGATTACAATAAAATATAAAATATGTTCTGCATAACAAAGTTTGATAGGATTTGCTAATTATGCAAGCATTTCCCCCTATTTCCATTGGATTTTATGATTGATGCTTGCTAGTCATTTGTTTCTTGAAGTCATTTTCTTTTGGAAACAAATCATTAAAAATAGATCAGAATTCATTGGCCAAATGCCCAGTCAGAATGGAGCATAATGAGCTTATTTCTCTGTGCCTTTAGAGTCCATTGAAATTGAATTTACAATTACCTGAAACATTATTTCATTATAAATAAATGCTTGTTTCCTACTACAGCCACTCTGTTAAAGTGAAATGTGAAACACAACAGCAAGAAATGGGTGTTTTTTTTCAAAAACATCCCTGCAAGTTTTAAATTATCCAATATATCAGGCATTCATAGCAGCTTGTAAAAGGACAAATTACACCATTTTTTTCACTCCCTCAGTTCTAGTGAAATTCAAATTGACTTTTTAAAACTAGCTTCCTGTGACATTCACACAGAAATGGAAATGTTCAGAGCATACCTTATCGAAAGAAACTCATTTGTTGAGTAAAAGTTGACAAATACACCTGACAAGAATTTCTGTTTTTGTCATTACCTCAATATTTTCTTCGGGAGACATTGACGTTTTGCTGGCTCTTGATTTCTGGGTCCTATTTAAGACCCAGGTGCTCTCCTAAGGATTATTATTTATTTCAGAGGCTAGTAATATATAATATTCAACTTAGCTGGAAACTAGTGGTTGGGGTCGCTGAAGCATCCCAGCTGAGGCCAATCTTGTTTTCAGCCCTGGTCTTTGTGCAATTTTCATAGGGGCCTATGAATAGCCGGCATACATCCGCACACTGGAAGGTCTTTCCTCTTCAAACCATGGGAAGGCCAATTGTAATGTCCTTTTTGCAATTAACCTCACCAACTCAGTACAGGGGAAAGAATCTTGCATTTTATTGTGCAAGGTGAGCTAGAGATAGGCTAGCTACCACTTGTGAAGCTGCCAAGAATATGGATATTCTGTCATATGTAAGTTAACAAAGATTGTGTTCGAAAACATACTTTTTAAAGACAACATAAACAGTCGAGAGCTTCTGATGTGACATCTTTTAATCTGTAATTCAAACTCCACATAGATTTGGAACAACTTTTCATGGATTCTTCTTCATGCTTTCAGTGAATTTAATGTGGCCTCTGTGGATCCAAACTTGAGTCTGGCTGTTGCAAGGAATGTTGCTAAAACCATCCAGTTATTTGGAGTAAAATCTGAACAACTTGTAAGTATTGTATACCTCGGTTACTAGAGTTAGTAATATATTAGGAAGAAAAGGAGAGTATACGGTTTTTCTGAACACACATTAACCTTGATTTTTTTGACTTGCATACAGATTCTGAAGTCCACATTTTTTTTTTTTACCTTATTTTTAGTCATTTTCAGCATGGAATAATGCTTCATTTTTGATAATGAAATCTGATTTACTGGGATAAATTTCTTTCTACCATGAAGAGCCTGTTGTGGAGTAGTTGTTTAAAGAGGACAAATTAAGCAACAACATAGAGGTCATTGCTGACAATTTTGTATTTGTAGCATTGATTTCATTCACATGACTCAACAACTGCAAATTACTTTTTTTCTCTTTGGATTTCTGTTTCCTCTATTAAGTCACTGTATAGTTAGACTAAATATGTTAGAATTTGGTTTTCTTAGATCTATAGAATGCATTTTATTGATCTCTAATAAGGCTGAGTATGGAAATAATTTACATTTTCAGTTGAGATGGATTGTAAGCTCTGTAAAGTGTTATTTCATTCAATGGTAAATACATTGGGACACTGAGACAATTTGTTCACCAATGGCTCTTTTGTGCTTTAACTTGTTCCACTGCATTGTTATCTTAATAAATAAATCATCATATTGTTGCAATTTTCATTTTTATTATTGAACTTTTCCCTTAGTAATCCATGATTTTGGTTAGATTAATGTTACAAATACTTATTGAATATGACCAAGAATTTTATAAGTGGCGGTACCTAATTTGTATTTTATTTATAGAGAAAGATTCCAAATTTATCTGATGTAATTTGGTAATGTATATATCTTGGTAGTCCAGTTGACATTCTAACACAATAAACAGAATGACTTTTCTGATAAGATTCAAACCCGATTAAAAGATTGAAGATTGTACTACATGTTTGGCAGTGATAATCCCAAGTCATATTTTAGTTACAGCCACAAACAAAGCCAGTCTACGTTTATTAATCACTTGAAGATTTAAGCAGAATATGAACTTCACTGGTTTCAGTCTGTGAATGTCAACTTCTTACGTCATTACCTTATCCATAAAATAGAATTTAATAGAATATCAAGGTGAATTATCTTGTTGCACAATGCTAGTGTCTCTATTTCTGGGTGAGAAGGCCTGGGTTCAAATCCCACCTGCTTTAGATGTGTGTAATAACACCCCAGTGAGTCAATACAAGGACCAATATAAAGCAGATTTTGTTTATATGATGTCCCAATCACAGCCTTACAAGTCTGCCTTATTAGTATCCATTCTGTGTTTTCTATTTGCCAACCTAAAGCAAACTCTGAAAGGCTAATTTTAATTATTAGATTAACCACTGAAAGTAATTATATCTGTGTCTCTCACAATCTTTGTTTTGTACAAGTCTTCAGTTAACTAACACATCTGGTTACAAAAATATTACAACAAGTCTTGTTAGCCTGTTTTTTTTTAGAAAGTACTATGAACACACTAAGATCATTAACAGTTAATGATTTCATGGATCAGACTCTATTTGGATTAGGATTGTAAATGAATTTGTGCATGGGTAAATTTGGAGCAAAATGTATTCAGTGCTAAGTCTTGATTCATAAATAAAACTTGTACAACATACAGTACGTGATACTAAAAACCTGTTCTATAATCAATAACATTTGACTCTGATTTTGATTTCTCATTTTATTGCATAATAATGGATTTGAAATGTATATGTAATGTCACTATTAGAAGGATGCTTTAATGGCCAGCATTAAACTGTCAGTTCAATCTTCCTTGGAACAGACATCAAATTATTCTTTCTGCCCCGCTTAAGTATTGATGAAATCTTTAAATGAAAATAAAAATGCTGGAAATACTCAATATGTCAGACAATATCTGTGGAAAGAAACTGAATTAGTGTTTTAAGTTGCAATGAGCTTTCATCAAAATGACTTGTTCTCTTTCAGGTTTTCAGCATCCACAGTATTCTGGTTTTGTGCTGAAGAAATTTGTCCAAGTTTATTTTGGTTCTGAGCTGATGAGATCCTCAAGCTTGCTGTAAAATTTCTGTAATTCTCCCATTGGGCTAGACCACATGTGAACACTTACTGGTGTAGAAGCAGCATAGTCATATGGGGAACAATAGCATAAAGATACTTGCTAAATTAATAATCCAGAGGCCAGACTAATACATCAGAGACACAAGTATGGAACCCACAATGGTGAAATTTAAATTAACACTAACAAATCTGGCATAAAATGCTAGTCTCTGTAGTGGTGACTATTACATGATCACACTGTTATTCACTAATCTCCTTTACAGGAAGGAAAATCTGCTATTCTTAATATGTGACTGCACACCCACAATGGTTGACTCTTTTGCATCTCCTGAAGTAACCTGGCAAGGCACTCAGTTGTGCCAAACCACTACTAACAGAGATGGCCAAGGCCGAAAGAACATATCTACCAGACTGGTGTGTGGCAGGTGGTTGAGAAAAAAACAAAAGTGGGGGAAAAAGCTGCTTACTTTTGCCTTGTTAATCTACCTGTTGCAGATGCAGCTGTCTATGATAGCATTTGTAGACATGATCACTGCACAGTTCTTATGGTGACTATCTCCTAGCTTCACATTGAGCATTATCACCATTGTGCTATGTGTGCTAACTTGGATAGATTCAGAACAGATCTACAAAGAACAAGAGAAGTACGGCACGGAAACAGACCTTTGGCTCCCCAAGCCTGTGTCGATTATCGTGCCCTCACTAAACTAAAAAAACAAACCTTCTGCCCTTATTCGGTCCATATCCCTCTGTTCCCTCCCTATTCCTGTAACCATCCAGATGCCTCTTAAATGTTGCCAACATGCCTACTTCCACCACCTTCTCTGGCAGTGTATTCTTGGCTTCTACCACACTCTGTGTGAAAAACTTTCCTTGCACATCTCCCTTAAACTTTTGCCCTCTCACCTTGAACCTGTGTCCCCTTGTAATTGAAACTTCACCCCTGGGATAAAGCCTCTGACTATCCACCCTATCTATGCCTCTCATAATTTTGTAGACCTCTATCAGGTCTCCTCTCAGCCAACGTCTTTCCTGTGAAAACAATCCTAGTCTTTTTAACCTTTCCTCATAGCCAATGCCCTTGAAACCGGGCAACATCCTGGTGAACCTTCTCTGCATTCTCACTAAAGCTTCCATGTCCTTCTGGTAGTGTGGTGACCGAAACTGCACATGATACTCCAAATGCGGCCTAACAAGGGTTTTATATACATGCAACCTGTTTTACCAACTCTTGTACTCCACGCACCAGCCAATGAAGGCAAGCATGCCAGATGCCGCCTTAATCACTTTGGCCACCTTTGTTGCCACTTTTAGGGAACTGTGGACCTGCATACTACAAATCCATCTGTTTTAACCTGTTTTACTTCTTGCATTAAAGTAAATGAACTTCAGACTTCCAGTCCCTCTGAAGCCCTGCAACTTCCCTCAGCCTGCTCTTACTTTACGCAATGCATATCTCGGTCTCTCTTTTGTCCCAAGTCCCTGCACCTACTGGCCTGTTGTTCAGATCATAACATACAAGAACGTACAGATCATAGGGTGTTTAGCCAGAGCGAGGCATATAAGGATACGGCTGCACAGGAGATGCACGAAAGCAAGATAAACGTTAGATTTGAAATTGGAGAAGTCTATTCAGCAGTCTAATAACAGCAGGGAAGGTGCTGTTCTTGAACCTATTGTTACATCTGTTTAAGCTTCTGTGTTTCTGCCCAACGGAAGAGTTTGGAAGAGAGTATTACCAGGGCGGCAGAGGTCTTTGATGATGTTGGTAGCCTTTCTATGGCAATGAGAAGTGTAGATGGAGTCCATACATGGGAGGTTAGCTTTCGTGTCGGTCTGGGCTATGTATGCCATTTTGTCTCGTTTATTATGGTCCTGGGCAGAGTAGGTGATGTACTAAGCCATTTTGTGCCCAGATAGAATGCTTTCTGTGGCGCATCTGTAAAGGTTAGTGAGGTCCCTTATGAATATGCTGAATTTCCTAAGCCTCCTGAGGAAGAAGAGGTGTTGTTGTGACTTCTTGACCATTGCATCTATATGGGAGATCCAGGACAGATTGTTGGTTATGTCACTCTTAGGAACTTGACGCTATCGACCCTCTCCACCTCAGCTCCAATGATGTAGATAGGGGCATGTCATCCTTCTTTCTTCCTGAAGTCAATGATCAGTTCTTTTGTTTTGCTGATATTGAGAGAGAGATTGTTATCATTGCATCCGACACCAACACTCATCTCCTTCCTGTATTCTGATGCATCAATTGATAACACAAGTGTGAACAACATCTGACATGTCATACTGTCATACTCTTTTCTGCTTCATTTTACTGCATCCTTTTGACATCCAGGAAACTGACTTTGTTTCTCCTATCTTCCCCCTTTGTGGTTGCTAATGTACTTGAACTGTTTCTTCTTTAAAGACAGCTCATTGTTCAGTTAGCTTTACCTGCCAACGCTTGATTCCAATTTGCCGGATTCTCACCCCAATGAAATTCCCCCAATTAATTACTTTTACTCTGGAATGCTGCTTATCGTTTTTCATTGCTAATAGGATACCTTGGGACAGTGATCACAGTCCACTAAATGTTCCCCTACATCCATTCTGTGTACCTAATGGATATCTTTTAATAGTAAAAATAAGGTGGATGTTGAGGAAATGTATCCACTTGTGGCTGAGTCTAATGCTAGAAGTTGTTATTGACTTAATTGGGAAGAGTGTGCAGATAATCCAGCCCCACTATTCCACAAACCATCATAAATGTGAAAAAAAAATCACAACTGAATCACCAAGGTGATAGAATTTATTTTACTGTTAAGTCAAAAGTAATTTGCACTAGGTATTGTCATTAACAGGAAGATAACTCTTTTTATTGTAAGAAAATCTATTTAACAAATGGCAGAGAAAAAAATCACTGATCTACCATTATGTGACTTAAATTATATCCCTTTAAAATCCTAAGCACGCAAATTCGTTCACACATGAGATGGACAAAAGATAGATAGTTTGATACAAATATTACAGGTGAAAAATATTCTGCAGATCAGAAGTCCAGACTGCAAAAGAGCGAGTTACTTCTCTCTATTCTTTGTTTTTAGTAATTACAACATATTGTCTGCTAAGTGAAAGTTGTTCTTTGATTAGATAGCTGATCAAGTGGGCATAGGTCTTTTCTTGTATCAGAATTCTTTGTTTTTGGGTCTTTAGGTTTTCTGTTTTTTCACTTGAACAGGGAGATGTTTTCTGCCTTCTGGATATCTTTGGCTGAAGTGCACATACAGATCTGTATCAAATTTCTGTGATTATAGACTCCTGCTGGACCAATCTGAAGGCTGTTGTCAGGCAGTTCCTTCTAAGCTCAAAGCTTCCTGGTGTCTCTGTGTTTCACAATGTAGTAACTTCATTATTCTAAAAGCACTTTTATTTTGTGCAGCTAAAAATGTGTGCCACACAATCCTACTTGGTTTTCAAGTTACAAAACTCTCCTGGTATTTTAACCATGTAGCAATGTTCAAATTCCATTCCCAATTTATTGTGCAAAAGCAACGATTTGTGATCCTTTATAAAGTCAAGTATAACATAGTAATGAATTTAATGGGAATTTTGAGAGAAATGTTTGCAGAGTGGTAAGAATGTGGAATGTGTTACTGAAAAGGATAGCTGGCATTAGTGGCAGAAATCCATCTTGAGGGAGAAAAAAATTGAGTGGCTATTTTTGTATTTTTAAGTATTTAAAAGTGCTGAGAGGATGCCTCAAACTTTGAGAGCTTACTCTCACTGCCCTAATGAGAATGTGAATGTATCTTCCTTTCGATAATTAGTCAATGCAGCAAAAGTCATTATTGGATTGTTGCTGCCAACATGTTTCAGGGTTGAGACCTGTATTTGATGCCTATGTTGGCATGTCAACCCATAATGGAAAATCGTGCCCATATTTCCTATTTATTTCCTGCTGTGTAAGATGCCCAAGTTAATGTGACTGCAACTCCACTCTCACATTCATTTAACCTGGGTGTTTAATTTTCCTGGTTTCCATATTCATACTTCAACAGCAACATACAATATATTTGCATAGGACTTCTATGGAAGATAAGGTATGCAAGGCAATTTGCAAGTTGGTAATTGATTTAGACGTTGAGTAGAAAACAAGAGGAGTTGGGTTATCATCAATCACACAGAATGTGAGGAGTCTTTTGAAAGTACCATGAATGTAACAAGGCTATGAGGTTTAAGGAGAGAATCTTAGTAACCAGGAACACAATGGCTAAAGGTTTTTTTGATGGGAACAGAGGGGAAAATTAAACTTGTGAGGCAGAGGATGATGTAGTCATATTTGATGACAATAAAAGTGCGAATGAGGATTTCAGGCAGTGAGAATAAGGTAGTTATGGAGGAAGGTAATTGAATTCAAATAGGCTGTCTTGTGATGCACTATATGTTAAGATTTATCAGTCACATAGTATACTCGATCTGCCTGGTCAAACTCAGCTGAAGTGAAGAGTGGGAAGCACGTTGAACAAAACCTGTGATCTAAGTTGATGAAAACCAAACAGTCTTGTCCAGTTAGAAGAGTTAAGAAACATTGTTATACCTAATTTAGACAATTTTAAAATTTATTTTTGCAGTTGTCCACACAGGGCGATGCTAGTCAAGTGATTGGGCCACTGACTGAGGGACAGAGAAGGAATGTAGCAGTGGTGAATTCATTGTACAAATTGAATCAGTTAATGTTGAAGGTAAGAGTTGAATTTATTACTGAATGTCTGTGGAAAAGAATGAATGGTATAATGTCAGCCATATTGTTGTACCCATACAATAAATTTGATTGAATTTTCCATCCTGCAACTTGAGTATTTTTTCACTTCTTTACCTTGATCTGGAGTAATTTTGAGAAATAATTTGAAGTGAAAGCTTCAATTTAGCCAAAAGGGCTGAATTTTCACCTGGAGCAGTTTCACTATAGAATTGCACTATGCTGGGATTTTCTCCTGATATAACACCGTATAGATTCCAAGTCAAAATTCCAAGTTTAAAAAGTGCTAGATACGCTCTAACTGGTATTGCTGTAGCACAGACAGAACCCACTCTTGCTGTGGAATGAAATGAGACAGAACCAGGAATTGATGATACTTCATTAAAGGGATTAAAAAAAGCATACAAAGTATTCTTCTATATTTTTGTTCCATGACATCTTCATGACTAGGTGTGATGTCAGAAAACAGAGAGATGGCCAGTGTTGGACCCTGTCTCTCAGAACGATTGTCAGTGGCTTTCCTATTGAAACCCTAGAATGTATCACCACATCTGTTCTCTTAGTAATTAGGGTTGACAGATTTCACGCAAAGAAATAATGCAGTTTACCAGACCTTGCTGCTGTTTAAACATGGAAAGGTTGTTAAAGCTTGGCCATTGTTCCCTGCCTTGCGGTGAGGTTGGGCTGGTGAGTATAGGTGTGAAAAGATTTCTGGTACAAGATTTCAGTGGGGGGTGGGGATGTAGTTTTGGTAGAACATTATAATTAATTTATTTGTTCTGACACTTTTTTACCAAACTGATTTATTAAAGCCTAACACCCTAAGCCTGCTTTTAACTGCAGTGCAACAGGCAAAAGCTCAATAATTAGTAAACTTGATCATGGTCATTTTTTCCCCATTAGTTTATCCTCCACAGAACATACGATACAGCCTTCAAAAGGAAGGAAGATAACAGTATCCATTTAAGAACTCTCCTCATTGTAGTCCAGGAACCTGTGATCTTTGTTTCCTGCCTTCATAACATGATTGTAATCTTAGTCAAAGTTTCATCTAACTTTATTATTGTTGACACATTTGGAATATTCAGTGCAGTTTTGGGAATTCTGTTCTTAAAAATATATTCGATAAGGTGCAGAATAAAGTTACTGAGTTCATAAACTTGAGTTTCTAAGTGACAGGAAATAAGATGAGGAGGCAGTCCTTTTCATTAGTGAAAGGGGAATTGAGAGGGGATGTGTTCAAAACGACCACACCG
Source organism: Rhincodon typus (assembly GCF_021869965.1). NCBI lineage: Eukaryota > Metazoa > Chordata > Chondrichthyes > Orectolobiformes > Rhincodontidae > Rhincodon > Rhincodon typus. The sequence goes on from NW_025966252.1 coordinate 19,711, forward strand.
AGTATTACATATCTATTGCTTGCTTTTCCAGGTACTATCTACATTGAGCTCTTTACCTTCAGCTGCTGAACAAACAATTAGAACGGCTTTGGAGGTAAATTGCATGCTCTTTTTGACTATTGGATTACTGTGTCTTTTATATTCATGATCACGAATAGAAGGATTACAACACTGTTTTTGGTTTTTCCTTCGGGCTTTTTTTGTTTGAATGGAAAGATCAAATCTGGAATTTACACCTTTCATTTTTGAAATCTCATTTACACAGTTCATCTGGGATTATTGCTGATCTTCCACCATACCTACAGTAGCCAATTGGAAGAGTCTCTATCCAAGGACATTCCAAGAGCAAATGTCATTGTCATCCTTTCCAAAGTGAGAAACATTGCATGGACAGTTGCAATGTATATCTCATCCACCTGATTCAATAATGTATCCTAACAGCCATCGTCAGGAATACACTTCTGATGTATCATAGTATGAAATAGCACAACAACTTTTGGCAGCTTCTTGCTGGAGTTATTCTACTAATTTCAATTCTCAGTTTTTTCTTCATACCTCTGCGAATTTCTCCTTTCAAGCATTTATCCATTTCCTTTGTGGATGTTAATACTGAATCTGATTTCACCAACCCTTTCAGACAGCTTTTAAAAAATTTTGCAACATAGAGTCATAGAGCTGTACAGTATGGAAACAGACCCATCAGTCCAACTTGTCCATGCCGACCAGATATCCAAAATGAATCTAGTCCTATTTGCTGGCATTTAGCCCATATCCCTCTACACCCTTCCTATTCATATACCCATCCAGATGCCTTTTAAATGTTGTAATTGTACCCGCCTTCACCACTTTCCCTGGCAGTTTATTCCATAAATGCACCACCTTCTGCATGAGAAAGTTGCCCCTTAGGTCCCTTTTAAATCATTCCTCTCTCACCTTGAACCTGTGTCCTCTAGTTTTGGACTCCCCTACCCTGGGGAAAAGATCTTGGCAATTCACCCTATCCATGTCTCTCATGATTTTATAAACTTCTACAAGATCATCCCTCAGCCTCCAATACTCCAGGGAAAATAGCCCCAGCCTATTCAGCCTCTCCCTATAGCTCAAACCCTCCAACCCTGGCAATATCCTGGTAAATCTTTACTTAACCCCTTCAGATTTCACAACGTCCTTCCTATAGCAGGCACTTCTGGATCTTTTTTCAATCACTTTAAAAGGCAACCACTGGTTACCAATCTTTCTGCCATTGGAAATAAATTATTTTTATTTACTCATAACAAGACCGTTCATGATTTTGAATACCTTTTGTAAACTTTCCTTTGAATTTCCTTTAAGGAAAACAGCCTCAACTTCTCAGAACCTTCACAAAACTGTGTTAAATATCAACTGTCATGTGTCTGCCTGTTTCGCAAGCCTGTCTATACTGTGCTGAATTCTATCACTATCTTCTATATTGTTAACTGCATTTTGGAATTATATCCTGTATATTGAAGTCACCAAGTTATATGAAAAGAGCAATGGTCCAAATATCGACCCTGTGGAATACCACTGTAAACTATAAAAATTAGCATCACCACTTCTGTTTTCTGTGCATCAGCCATGTATCATAGTGCCACTATCCCTTCAATCTCATAGATTTTATGAAGAACTTAATGAAGGCAAAAAAAAAATTTTCCTTCATCAAATTCATTCTTTCGCTTATTAGTTCATACTTCCCCAAAAGCCAGATAATTTTGCCCAAATTATTGTCTCAAACCATATTCTCACCACTGATGGTGCACTAACTGTTCTGCCATTTGTTACGTTTATCTATTTTTTAAACAAGAATATGACATTTATGGTCATCCAGACTCCCCTAAAGCAGCATGAATGTTTTCACTCCTGGCCTAAGTCAACTTTTTTTGCGATCTCTCCACGAACGTGCCAGTTTGTGCCTATTTGTGCTGAATCTTATGCAGTTTTAGACTATGAGAAACAGTTATCATTATCCAAATTATTTGTCATACAAATAAGAAGCAGATGTAGATGATTTGGCCCCTCTGCCATTCAATTTGATCATTGCTGATCTGATTATAACCTCAAATATGCATTCCCAAATACCCCTGATTACCTTTCATCCTCTTGCTCAGTAAGAATATCTCGGCTTCTGTTTTGAGCTTAAAGATATTCAAGGGCTTTGCTCCTACCACCTTTTCAACAAGATTTCCAAAGACTTGTGATCCTTTGAGAGAACAGTACACTTTATGTGTTTTAAATGTGCGATCTCTGATTTTAAAGACCCCCAGTTCTTCATTCTGCTATAACAGAAAATATGCTTTGCACATCTACCCTGTCCAAACTCCTTAGGATCTTGTATGTTTCCTCAGGATCTTCTGTTTCAATCCAGATATAAGTCTAGCCTGACCAACTTTTCCCCTTAACATAACCCACTCATTTCAAGTATTGGTCTGGTAACCTTTCAACTGTTTGCCATACATTTACAGCCTTCCTTCAATTAAGTGACCAATACTGAGCATAATCTCACTCATTTTCTCTGACTCCTCGCATAACTTCCCTCCTTTTTCCTTGAGTGGGCCAACCCTTTCTCTAGTTACCCTCTTGCTCCTTATGTACGAATAAAAGGCTTTGGGACCCTGTTTGCTAAAGATATTTCATGACCCCTTTTAACCCTCTTAATTCCTCGTTTCAGATTGGTCCTACTTTCCCGATATTCTTCCAAAGCTTCATTTGTTTTCAGTTGCCTAGACCTTATGTATGCTTCCTTTTTCCTCTTTGCTAGTCTCACAATTGCACCTGTCTTCCACGGTTCCCTAATCTTGCCCTTTCTATCCCTCATTTTCACAGGGACATCTGTCCTGCACTCTAATCAACCTCTCTTTAAAAGCCTCCCACATATCAAATGTGGATTTACCCTCAAACAGCTGCTCCCAATCCACATTCCGAAGCTCCTGCCAAATTTTGCTATAGTTGGCCTTCCCCCAATTCAGCACTCTTCTTGTAGGACCACTCTCATCTTTGTCCATCAGTATTCTAAAACTTACGGAATTGTAATCAAAGTAATCCCCTACTGAAACTTCAACCACTTGGCCGGGCTCATTCCCCAACGCCAGGTCCAGTATGGCCCCTTCCCGAGTTGGACTGTATTAACAATCCTAACTATTTTTGTGTCATCAGCAAATTTGGCAACATGTTCGGCTCCCTTGATCCGAGTCATTTATATAAGTTGTAAGCAGTTGACATCCTATCACCAACCCCAGTTGCACACGATTTGTTACATCTTGCCAACCTAGAAAAGACCCATTTACGCCAACTCTTTGCTTTCTGTTAGCCAGCCAATTTTCCATTCATGACAATATGCTTCCCATACACCGTGAGCTTTTATTTTCTGTGGTAACCTTTTATATGGTGCTTTATCAAATGCCTTCTAGAAATCTAGATACAGTATATCTGTCATTTATCCACAGCACATGTTACTTCTTCAAAGAACTCTAATAGATTGCTTAAACATGATTTCTCTTTCACAAAACAATGCTGCCTGCCTGATGAGCTTAAACTAATCTTAGTGGCCTGCTATGACTTTTTAATAATAGCTTCTAACGTTTTCCCTAAGACAGTTATTGAGCTAACTGGTCTGCAGTTTCCTAATTTCTGACTCGCTCCTTTTTTGACATAAGGAGTTAAATTTGCTCTCTTGCAATCAAATGTAATTTTGCCCAAACAAAGGGAGTTCTGGAAAATTCAGATCAAAACATTATCAATCTCAATAGCTACTACTTTTTGGATGAAGTCCATTAGTACCTGGGTACTTGTCCACCTGTAGCCTCAAAAATTTACTCGGTCTTTGAAAATTTCTAGTTTTAAGCTCGATATTATCTTTAATCTTTCCAGTTAACTATGGATAGTCGGTCCACCTCACAGAATTTATCTTACATTTTTTGCAATGTATCCATGTTTTCTATTCTCAAATATCCTCCTAAATTTCCACAACTGCATTTCTGTTGATATTTCCTTTAACCTAATTTGCCATTCACTTTAACCAGCTCTGCTTTAATGCACTTATAATTGTTTACTTAAAATAAAATCGTGAGGCCTCCTCATTGAATGTTTTAAAGTTAAGATAGATAATTTTTTTGAATAGTAAAGGAATTAAGGGTTATGGTGAGAAGGTGAGTAAGTGGAACTGAGGTCTTGAAAGGATCAGCCATGATCTTACTGAATGGCGGAGCAAGCTCAAAAGGCCAGATGGCCTACTTCTGCTCCTGGTTCTTATGTTGTTATGTTCTTATTTTCTTACTCCCCTCTCCCTGAAGCTAAAAATAAAATTTGATCATATTATGGTCGCTGCTACTGAAAATATCTTTGTGTCAAATTTAAGAAAAATCATAGTCTTACAATGATTAAAGGCTACTTAGCACATTGTTAATATCAAATTTCAATTTTAATATCTTTGTTTCACTTTAGACAATTCAAGCTCTCATGGGAAGTGCAGTCCAGCCATTACTAAATTCTGTGGAAGACTCAGTTGAGGCCATTATTATCACGATGCACCAAGAAGACTTTGTTGGGTAATTATTAAAAGCAAGTTCAGAGTAACCCAAAGCAGAGTGTCTTCATTGTAAATCTGTTTTGAATTTGACAATGTACTTTAAATAAAGGAAAAATTAAAATATTAATAGAATTTAGGTGAGCTTGCCCATTGTTTGCTCCTGGAAGGATAGTTTAAATATGATTTATATACATTTGTACAGGTCTTCATCTGGGAAGCCAGAGGTCCCATGTTCTCTTTACATGAAAGAATTGCAAGGCTTTATATCACGTATCATGACTGACTACTTTAAAAACTTTGAGTGCGTGGACTTCATCTATGACAATACAGAAAATATTGCACAGAGGGCGATTCAGCTATTTATCCGTAATGCAAGTCTATTGAAATCATTGGGTGAAGGAGGTAAAATGAGATTAGCTGCAGATTTTGCACAGGTAAGAACGAATAACATGTATTACTTTCTTCTTTGTCTCTGTCTCTGTTGATTTTATTTTACGATTCCAAAGTACAAATTTAGTGCTGCACAATAGAATGCAAGATTAAAAATACTAAATTATACTACATGGAGAAGCACTTGCAGTAGTACAAAATGAACAAACTAAGAATTCCCAAATCTGTATCTTGATAGACAAAATTATTTAGTGAGACCGTGTTCTTTATGAAAATTAAATCAACTAATGTCCTAAATTCATGAATTTTTAGAATTTCACTTGGTTTAGATAGTATCAGAGCTTTGTCTGTGTGACAATTGATCAAGTTTTTGTTGATATTATGCATTTAATCTACAATCTTAGCCGTTTTTCCTTTTCTCTGTATCCTGATCTTTGCTGGCTCCAGACATTGATTTTCTCTCAGATCTTCTTGACGCTCTCCATTCCCCATGCCAAAAGGCCAGCCCACCTAATAGTTAGCTAGGCTCTTAATCTGGCTGACTGCAGCTGAGGAATTGAGAACAAAGATGGTAATCACGTCCTGCCATTAAATCTAGAAGGATTGGTGCACAACCCATTAGTCTGAATTTCCCAACCTCGAACCTGCACTTGATACTGCCTCTCAATTAATATTTAGTCTATAATTTTGTCTTTTTTGGATATATAGCAGTGATATTGATGCGAAGGATAGAAAAGCAGAATTCTTTTTATGGACATCAAACTTGATGTTCAGAGGTACGTGGGTTTACTGATGCAGTAAACATAAAATGTTAATGTGCAGATGTTGCAAGTAATTAGGAAGGCAAATGGCATGTTGGCCTATACTGCAAAGGGACTGAAGTTTGGTGAGTGCAGTCTTGGTATTCATATATAAGGAACATGCTTGCCTTGGAGGCAGTATAGCGATAGTTCACTAGGTTGTTTTCTTAAATGAGATCTATGAGTAAATTAAATCCCTACTCATTGGAGTTTGCAAGAATGAAAGGCGATCTCACTGAAACATGCAACCTTTTGAAAGAGCTTGGTTTTCTTGAAGCTCATTTATAGCGAACACATTTGTTGCTCATCCCTGGCTATGGATTCTAGAACACAGGGCACAGCCTCAGAATAAGGGGTCAGTTATTTAGGATAGAGATGAAGAGAAATTTCTTACATGTGAATCTTTGGAATGCTAAGAGAATGGTGGATGCTTCATCGTTGAGTCTTGCATTTAAAGGTGAGATTTTTTGATCTCTCAGGGAATTGAGCTGTGGGGAATGGAAAGGAAAATGAAATCAATTCAGGCGCTCAACCGTGATTGTACTGAATGGCCGAGCAGGCTTAAGTCGCGAGCTATATGATCCAAGTTGCTCTTATTTATTATTCTTGTTAAGGTTGAGTAATATTAAGTGTGACAAGACAGATTTAGTTTAGATCTTAAATATTTATTGACATATCACTTTTGCTGGCATGATAATAGTAGCTTCCATTTTTTATATAATGACATTTACTTACTCATCATACAATAGCACAATACATGCTTTTGTGTATTCTATATTTGTCAGTTACTGTGTAAACATCATAATTGTATTGACAGGAAGTAAGAACTGCAGACGCTGGAGTCAGAGATAACACAGTGTGGAGCTGGAGGAACATAGCAGGCCAGGCAGCATCAGAGGAGCAGGAAAGCTGACGTTTCAGGTCAGGACCTTCTTCAGAAATTTCTGAAGCATTTCTGAAGAAGGTCCTGACCCGAAACATCAACTTGCACACTCCCCTGAAACCGCACAGACGCCTGTGTATTGAAGTGAGATTCCATACAACAGTTGGATGTTCTGCTTAAATTTATTAAATATTTGTATCCAATTCACTTTTTGTGTAAAATGATTACATTACCTGATTTTTTTTTTTAAAGTTCAAAGGAATAAGAAAATCGTGCTTAAAAACTGGTTTTATGATGTATATGTTTGGTTAGAACTTGTACATTGTCTTGCAATCTTACAGATGGAATTAGCGGTGGCACCTCTTTGTAGAAGAGTGTCAGATCTTGGAAAATCCTATCGATTACTGAGATCATTCAGGTCAGTCTAATTCTAATCAAACTGGGTTTCAAGGGAATATTTATAATCTGAATAGATACCTTTTTATTTCTAATTGAAGTAATATGTAATAACTTTGTGTTTTTCATACGTTATCCAGATGTCATAAATATGCTTTCTTGTAATGTTCACAACTGATTTATTATTGTCAGAACATTGTGTGAAAAGCAATGAATGCATTTAATAATGATAGTGATGGTGATTTAATAGGGTTTTTCCACAGAATGTTATATACGAGGTGCCAACATCACAGGTAATTCCTAGTTTTTTCTTTGATAATTATGTATTTCAAAATAAGAGCACAAATCTGATGTGTTTCCGTGAGCTGACACCGAGGCAGTTGTTTCTTGAAACATAAAATGGTTATAGTGCAGAAAGAGATAATGCAGTCTGTCATGTCTGTGCTGGTTCCCTGTAACAACTAGACCCACTCCCCTTTCTTTTCACTGTTGTACGACATTTTTCTTCACATTTTGGATAATTATCCAATTGTTTCTTGAAATCCACAATTGAATCTGCTTCCACCACACACTCTGCCAGTGCATTCTGCACATTACTACTCACAATTTTAAACAAAAGATTTTCCTCACATCTCCTCTGGTTATTTTGTCTATCATCTCGGTGTTATCAATTCTCGAAGTGGGAAATGTTTCTGTCTATCCAGAGCCTTCACAATTTTGAATATCTCTGTCAAATTTCCTTTCTACCGTCTGTTCTGAACATGCCCAGCTTTGCCATTCTGTCGCCATCATTTAAGTGCTTCATTCCTGGAACCATTTTTATAAATCTATTCCACACTCTGTTGCTTTCACAAATTGACACACTATTTCGTTTAAAGTCAAACTAGTAGTTCATCGTAATCTTTTCTTTTATACTCTATTGCTCTATTTGTAAAACCCATGGCTCCAAATGCCTTGTTAACTGCATGCTAAGCCTGCCCTGCCAAATTCAACAATTTTTACAGGATAACCTGAGCTCTCATTGTTTCTACACCCCTTTAGAATTGTATCAGTTCAGACTTGCCTAAATTAACCCTACCCCATCATAGAGTAATATAGCACAGAACCAGTCCCCTCGGTCCTCGCCGACAAAACATTGCAATCTGACCTGGTCCCTTTTGCTAGCATTTGGCCCATATGCCTCTAAACCCTTCTTATTCATATACCCATCCAGATGCCAATTGAATGTTGAAACTGTACCCACCTCTACAACTTCCTCTGCAACATGCCCATCCTGCCCATCCATCCCATCAGCCTACGTCCTCTTCACAGTTCACCAAAGTCTGTCATTTACATAGATTTAGGAAAATAATGGGTAGAACACCAATCTCTGGGGAACCCCAGCAGTCCAGAAACAACCATTCACCACTATTCTGTTCCTATCACAGCCAATTTTGAATCTTTGATGCAGCTGTCCCTTTTATTTCATGGGGTTTAGCTTTATTGATAAGGCTGTTATGTGGCACTTTATTTGGATGCCTTTTGGAAGTTCTTGAATACCTCATCAACTCAAAGATTGGAAAGGGTGTTTGGCTGTGTTGGATTAGTTCAGTTTGGTTGTGCATGCCCCAAAGTCTCAAACTGACCCTCTCAAACAATTGCTTTAGATTTGATAGGGCGTTTCTCCTTCATCAAAACTCTCAAATTACTTGCACAATATACCAAAAAATCTGTGCTAGCTTTCCTTACTTAATTAGGTCAAAACTAACAGTTATTTGGATTATAAGAAAATGTTAAATACCACATGAAGAGCTGGTTAACAAAGTTGACTTATGATGTAGGAAGGGTTGTTTCCATTGCTTTCTGGGGAAAATAATTACACAGACTAATGATCTTCTGATAGTAAAATAATCACATCTCCTCTCCATGTTAAAACGCAGAAATCACATGACACCAGGTTATAGTCCAACAGGTTTATTTGAAATCGCCATCTTTCAGGCACAGCCCTTTCGTCAGGTGTAGTGACTTCAACAGACAAAGGGCCTGTGCTTCGAAAGCTTGTGATTTCAAATAAACCTGTTGGACTATAACCTGGTGTTGTGTGACTTCTGACTTTGTCCACCCCAGTTCAACATGAGCACCTCCACATCATTTTAAAAGGGAGACCTCTTATTCTTGAGCTGTGACCATTAGTTTTAGACTCCCCCCACATATATGATCACAACATCCTGGTGAATCTCCTCTGTACCCTCTCTCTGGAGCAATCAACATCCTTCCAAATCATCAACCAATCCTTCATCCATGTTAACGTTACTTCCTGCAACATATGCTTTTATCATGTGTACAATACTTGGAGATACTTTATGAAATGTCATTGGAAACCCAAGGACATTACATAAACTGCCCTGTCTCTCTAATCCGCGTTACTTCATCAAAAAAAACTCAAACTAGTTAAACACAATTTCCTCTTCATGAAACAAGATAGATTCTGCTTGATTCCCCCATTATAATTTTCTAAATATCCTATTTTAATCTACATATTATAGTCATTTTCCTGTGACAGATGTTAGGCTAACTCCTGCTTTCTGTCTCCTCTTTTGGGGGAAAAAAAACGTGCTGCATTAACTATTTTTTTGTTTTAAAGTCTTGAGATGCAAGCCCTCTGGTGCTGATACAGAGGCGACTGTGGAGAACATACTTACACAGTGAATGATAACGACCTGGAACTTGCTGCCTACAATAGTGGTGGAAGCAGAGACGATCAGTGATTTCAAAAGTATAGAGGCTTGAGGCAAATAAACTTGCTACGGGGATAAAGTGAGAGAAAAGGGACTATCCGGATTGCTCTGGAGACCCAGCGTACAGATTTGATGGGCTGAATGTATTCTTTTTGTGCTGTTATGACTAAAGCAAACATGCAGTGAATTTGTGGTCCTATAACAACAAGAGTCAAATGATCTGTTTTTTAAAATGTGATATTTACTTCAAAGTAAGATTTGAGTTCCCCTGCTCATTAACATAGTGCAACAGAATCTATTGCATCCAATTAAGAGCGCAGATGTGCATCTTGTCCTAAAGACAGTACATTACAGAAGTATTCTTTGAGTGCTGCACAGGGTGTCAACCTGAATTGTGTGTTCAGGTCTAAGGTTGGACTTGTACCCAAAAGCTTTGAACTTAGTCAAGAATGCTACCGCTCAATCACAGCTCCAGCTGATGATTTAAAATTTGCAATTTGAACAAATAACTCAAACAATTGTTGGAAATATAATTAAATAATGTAAAATGTGAACAATAGGTTAGAGAAAAAAGTTACACATGCCTTGGTTTTTACACCTGCTGGTTTCAATACTATCCCATCTACATACTAGATATATGAAATACTTTGTTTGTCAAGAACATACTGTTGCAATAAATTTGCTGTTATAAGCAATGAGCAAGCTACATAAGAGTGAAACTACAGCACAAATATCAGAAAGCTTTGCTCAGGAAGCAGACCACCTCATAATAAGAATAGTCTTGTAATTTAATTCTTTAGAACTTTATCCAGAGCATTATTGTACACATATTGTTGAAATGTTTTCTACTTCACAGACCATTACTCTTCCAGACAAGTGAACATATTGCTAGTAGCCCAGCTGTAGGGGATATTGTTCCATACAGTACCATTCTTCATTTCCTGTTCACTAGAGCACCACCTGACCTAAAGCCACCACACCAGGTATTCAAAGAGCTGACTAGATAACAACCACTTAACTGCTTTTGGTTTTTTCTTTTCTGGGTAATCAATCTAATTGTTAAATTATAGCAGTAATGAAGGTTGTTTGTGTCAGTTGATATGTTTATGTAAATTCAAAATGAAATTGTCTTTACGTTTGCTGTTGAAGCTGTTTCTTACCTTGCTATAAATTCATATTATAAAATGTTTTATTCCTCATTAAATATACTTCCATACCACGGAAGTTAATCCTAGTTTGATTTTGGGAAAACCATGTTAGCGTTAAAGTCAGAATTAAGAATTTGTAAATATGTAATAATAACATTAGATTTCCTTTTTATTCCAATAACTATTCATATGCTAGATTTTCAAAATAGCATTCACTCAAATTATAAAGAAACAGATTTTTTTTAAATTGGTTACTTCAATTTCAATTTAGCTTCCTCTTAAGAGAAGCTAATATACTGACATAGATACTGAGCTTTTATGCAGCAGTCTCTATCTTCAATATTGTACTTTCCCTGTACACTATATTTCCCAGGGATAGCAAAAAGTTCGGTTTAGCTTTAGTGGGGCACGGTGGCTCAGTGGTTAGCACGGCTGCCTCACAGTGCCAGGGACCGGGTTCAGTTCCACCCTCTGGCAATTGTGCAGACTTCTGCATGCAGGCATCGGATGACTGTCTGCATGGGATTCCTCCCATACAAGCTAGATGGATTAACCATAGGGGGACGGATTGCTGTTTGGAAGGGTTGATGTGGACTCAATGGGTTGAATGGCCTGCTTCCATTCTAACTCCTGTGGTTATGTAGAAGAACTACATACTTCAAAGAATGAAGACCTCACATTGTAGTTAATCATTACACAATATTCAGGAAATAACTTTATGGAAGTTATTATGATCTTACTTCAAACATCTATTATTTTACACTTTTGAATAAATTAACTGAATATTGATGGCAATTATAAAATTAAGGCAGAATATTTTCTCACTGTTGAAAAATACATTGAATGAATGGATGTAAAAGCAGTAAACTGTGGGAGTGTTAAGTTTGAGTGCGTGTCTCAGCTCTAGTTTCAAAGGACCCAGCTCACAGCTTTAAAAGATTAAACCAAATCAGGAGTCCAAAAGAGAGTGAATACATTTTTACTTCAACACAATTACAAAAAGATGGAAGAATATCTTAACTATTTCACTGCCTATTTATTATTACGGTATTATAGTTATGTAACCATAAGACAACTGTGTGACATTAATTACAGAGGGCAGAGTGGTCTATAGCTCGGTATTCTCAATGGCTTGATGATCATCCATCAGAAAAGGATCGACTAATTCTCATCAGGTAATAAATACTTAGTTTCTGGAATTCTGAATTATTGTACATTATATGGAAATAAGCTTTTTAAAACTCTGAATTGGAGATTAGATACTGTTAAGGACATTAAAATAATTGATATGCTAGCTTTTCACCACTTCAGCGTAGTTTTTCTTTAAAGTGCATCAAATTAGACAAGTTGGTGGGTTTTCATTTTACGGCTAGTCTAATACTTGTTGGAACACAACTGTGCGGTGCCTGTTGACCTTGCAACATCCCAGATGCCTTGTGAAAGTCAAGTATTTTCCACTTGATGGCTGGAAAATTTAAGTGAGGATCACTTGTCATGCACCTCTTCACACCTAGTAGCAAATGAATCAATGTCAGTATTGACAGTTTGGAAATACTTTTTATTTCCTCTCTCAACTAAATGGCAAGATGAAAGCAAAAAATAGCTGCCACAAACTTGTTAGGATACAAATTTGTTTAGGTTTTGTTTTTGGTCGAGAACCAGTAAAAGAACCCATTACTAAGTCCTTTTTCAAGATCTTTCCCATTTAACAATGCTTTCACAAGATAACTCAATGCTTTCTTTTAAAAATGCATGCCGAACTCTTATCACCCTCGGTGAAAAAGTTCTCTTCAACTTTGTCTATGTCTAAATTCATAAAATGTAATAGATGGACTTCCGGTCCTGTCCGCATATTTGAACTTTTTGTAGCAGTTAACAATTTGCTTTTGTTAATCAGTTTTGTCATTTATGCTAATATCTCACATGGACAGGGGATTCCTTATCCAATGTGCTTAGCTCCCTGTTGTTTCCCTCAAGAATGTTCTCAAATCTGTTCACCTTTTCACAATCTGACATATCATAACCAAGCTTACCCCTCCTATGACCACCTATTTGAACAAATTGTTAATCAAACACATGGTTGATGTAGCTTCGTCACGTTTTTTTAGATTCTAATTTTTTTTTATGTTGTAATTGAAGTTAATGCATACTGTGTTTGAGAATCCTAAAATGTGATTACAAAGTTTTGTTTCTTTTAGGGGTGCTCTTGAAGCTTATGTTCAATCGGTACGAGCAAGAGAAGGAAAGGAATTTGCTCCAGTATATCCAATAATGCTGCAACTCCTCCAAAAGGCCATGATCAACGTACAATGAGGCTTTTTTCCCCCGAAACAAGACGTCTCAGTACTTGGAACTTCCTGCCTGCATTGTTGGATAACTGTTTAACGTAAAGATCAACTTAAGGGAATAGGGTGATTTGAATTTTGGTAGTCTTTGGTGGGAAGTTTCCAAGTAGTTTATTACCTTGAAAAATCAAAGTTACAAAGAACTGTTAATTCATTAGCCATTTCGTGCATTGGGTCTCATGAACAGAAACCAGATAAATTGTATTGGTGGCATTAGTTGAATAAGTGTAGGTGAAGAAACCTCTGCTTCTGTTTGTGCAGCACGAGTGGAAGAGGCTCGCTTCAACACTTCAGTCATTGGGTGTAGTTATCTAATACAATCAATCAATCTATATGCTCTTCTAATTTTGAATTATGTACACCGAATCAGCTGCCTTGGCTGAGTAATTTTTCTTGATTTCTTTCTGTGCTGTCAGCATACATTCATTAATATGAAATATTGTTTTAAATAAGTATAACAAGATTTGATTTTATTTCCATTTGCCCAGATCTTTCCTGTAGCATTGAAGAAGGTGCATGTTATACCGACTGCAATTTAATCTGCTTACTTACAATTGTACGCAGGAGCTTTGAACCTGATGATGCAGGAAACACATTGTCAAACTAATTCCAGTGCAGCCGCACCCCCTTGTCATATGGTAAAAACAGATACTTTTAGTCTGGCTTCAGTTGTTGTCAAATACATTGCTGGGGGATGTGAAGGAGAATGTTGAGCTTCATTTTGGGGAGGGGCTGGAAGTGAGGTCAGTCGTGAAGGAGAGAGGGAAGACAACAAAAATGCTCAACACATCCGTAAGACATCGGCACAGAACTAGGTCATTCAGCCCATCAATTTGGCTTTGCCATTTAATCAGATTACGGATGATCTGATAATCCTCAACTCTAGTTTCCTGCTTTGTGCCTGTAAAAATTTGTTTATCTCAGCCTTGAATACACTTAAATGACCCGGCCCTAACAGCCCTCTGTGGTAAAGGATTTGCAACTGTCGTCAGGGATTGAGGAATTCCTTCTAACATTCACTCTTCTGACATCAAGTGGACAGCACCTTGGAATTATGGAAGGTGAGTCACAAGAGGGATGGAGATTATTGTAGGTACTTTGAAACACAACAGATTTACTTTAAAGAAAGATTTTTATTCCTAGTATAAAACCAGCAAAACTACAAGTAAATCAAAGTCTTGTGCAAACAAGCTACTCTTTAGTTCTGGCCATCTGATTTCACAGCTGTTGGAATCTCAGCAACCTCAATAGATAAAACTAGCAATTAGAACTTAAAAGTTTCCTTGGGTGTGCGCATGTTAATACTTCATGTTAACTCATGGTGCAAATCTTGCTTGAGCAAACATTGATTATCTACTTTAAAAGGTTCGACCTTCAATGATGTCACAGGACTCCAAGATAATGGTTTTAAAACTATAAAAATTCTCATTGTGCACAAATATTTAAACTAATCGGCAAGTTCCCATAAATATCAAAAAGTTATTGTACAATATAAATTAAGATTTAAAAACTGATTTGATGTAGATGAAATAAAAGTTAGCTTTTTTTGTATGTATGTGTTTTATTGTCAAAATTCCTCACTGTCCTATGTTTTAACAATGAGACACATTTTACAATACCAATGAATAGATGAGTGTTAGTGTTAATGTCTTTAATTACTTAAGTTGTGTTTTCCGTTGTATTGTTACGAATTATTTCCAACATAACTTTAAAACATTAGGGATTGAAGGTGAAAATCAAAACCAGCTTAGTGTTGCATTAGATAAATAGCTCTCTTCTTCAACTTGATTCATTTCTCAGTACAACATACCTCTCTACTTGCTGCCTGCTGAGCTTATATAGTTGAGGCTTTTGAAATCTCAAGCACGTGTAGGGTACCACTAGAATCTAACCAGTAAGTTCTAATGCCATCATCAGCCAAAATTTTCCCAAGCAGCTTTAGAATTTCTTAACAGTAAATTACCCATTACAGAAAGTTAGAGAGGGAGGGAAAGGTGCATGTAGGTTCTGACTTTTTCCTTCAACTGTCCATTAAGACCATAAGACAGAAATATGCCATTTGCATTAAAAATTTAATTGTACTATTACCCTACTAGTGTTCATACTACATTGTTGTCAATTCACTTAACCACAGTACCTTTTGACTTCAGTCAAATGCATGTATCTCAAACTCCATGGTATTATTTTATTACGTCTGTCATGCCCTTTTCATGGTTCTGATATTGTGTGTAAACAGTACTGTAGTGTCCTGTATTAATTAACTATTACTTTAATTCCATATATAAAACCAGAATAGACTTGTCTCCTCCATCCAAGTTGAAGACTATTTATATATTCAATTAATAACAATGAAAAATGGTTTTTCTGAACATGCATGACTTCTTGAAGCACAGACTACCATCATTCCTACAAATATTCGGTGCCTGATTAAAACAAGGTGTGTGAGCCAATTCCATACTTACAGCCTCATCTGATAGGTCTTGTTGTAGATAATCTAACCTTGAACCCTCAACTATGTATTTTGGAATAAATATTTCAAATGTTGCACATATTTTGTATTGAATACATTTATCTTCTGATTAAAACAATGGTTTTATCACAGTAAAAACCAGCAGACATTAAAATTTTACAAATTTATTTTAACTTGAATACAATAAAAATAGTTTGTACTTTTGTGCAAGAGTTCCTGTGGGACAACAGCATGTATAAAGACATAAATTTACTTGAGTTAAAGCAGTTGCATAAATGTTGATCTGTGACTGTAATATCAACACTGCATGGCATAAATGCCATTCCATGAGAATGTCACATTGCATGAGTCATTTTCACGTGCTCGCTTTTCGTAATGTTGCAAGAAACATTAAAGTGCAATAGTTTTTAGCACAATTGTGGCCCAAGTGCTGCTTGTGCCCCAATTCTGAATACAAGCCTCGAGTTTTATGGCAACTTTAGTTGGCTAAAACACCACAAAGTAAATTTGGGAGTATCCCTGCTACATATACTAATTCCCCCACCGTTTGCAAATAAAGTTAATTGAATTAAAATTGTGCAATATAGTGAGTGATACAAATCATGATACAACAGCAGTTATACAGAACTTTAAACTTTACCCATTTACAATCTTAAAAATAGACATCTTTATATACCTACTTTTTCCTCCCTTACCTTAGCACCACAGGATTTTAGTACAAAGTTTTCAAGCCTAAAGCTATATTTACCTGAAATAACCTTTGACTGAACTTTGGAAGAACAAGTATTATGGCCATTTACAACATGCAATAGTTTTAGAAAAGTCAGAAAGATTAAATGCTTTGATTTACAACTCAATTTCAGCCATTTATATAAAAAGCAAACTATACTTATTTTATTACAATTGTCTAAATATAGATTTATCACACAAAAGAAATCTCAAATTTAAATGAAAGATAGATACACTGAGTCTTTGCTCACTTGCATCCAGTTTTCTAAATTCATTCCAAATGGTGAAAGTAGAGGATAAAGTGGGTCTCAAAAGCTTTCTGGTCACTGCTGCTGAGAACCCTGTGTTTTTCAAGAAATAAAATAAGATTATGGTAAATTTAAAATTTAAAAATCAGTACATTTACATGAACATTAAAACAGGGTTTCATTCAGACATCTAGCTGAGACTTAATAAACAATATACATTAATGGAAGGATGAATTGTTACAAATTAGTTATCCTGAGCTTTAATCCATAGAAGCAAATAAAGGGAATACGGCAGCACACTCACTATATCCTTAATCTAAATTTTAAACAAACTGCAGTTGTTAATTGGAAAATTCTATTGTCATATCTTAGTAACATTACTAATGTGTTGCTCAAGTACAAAATTATTTACTTGAGCATTGTAGAAGGTGGGGATGGGAGGGAACAGACATAAAACATTTAGCTAGAAAGGAAATGCAAATAGGGCTTCTAGAAACAGGGAACTGAAAAATTAAAGGAATTTGAAAGGAGGAGAAACTGAAGGCAGCCTTGGAAAGGTCTGCTAATGGAGTACCAGCAGGTTGAAAACCAAACCGAAACACCCAAGGAATGATTGGCTCAGATTTCAAATCTTGGACTTGTGGGAGCTACTTGTGCATTAGACACAAAGCTAGCTCACAGATGCAGCAAATAATCAGGAAGGCTAATGGAATGTTGGCACTTATTTTAAGGCGGGTGGAGTATAAGAAGGTCTATGAGGATGATCCCTGGTATGGAAGGACTGTCTTTGAGCAAAGGCTAAACAGATTGGGACTCTGCTTACTGGCATTTAGAAGAACGAGGGGTAAGGGGCTTGACTCAGAATAAAGGCATGCTAATTTAAGACAGATAAGAAATTATTTCCAAGGGTTGAGCGTCTTTGGAACTCCTTGCTACAGACAGCTGTGGGGGCAGACTGCTTGTGGTTAAAAGGCTGAGAGATTTTTGACTGGTAGGGGAATCATGGGTTACAGGAAATTAGACAGAAGGAATGCTAGATCAGCCATGATCCTATTGATTCCTGTTTCTTATTAAAATCAGTGAAAGGTCACCTTTCTTCAATGATTACCTCAGTGATACTTTCCACGAGCTCACAATGCCAATGCTCTCATATTATTTTACCTAAAATTTGGTCACTTCAAACCAGAACAGCCTTAGGCACAGTTGTTTTAAAACCATTTCTATTTGATATCTCATTCTCCATACTCATCTGCATTTTCCATTCTTCCAACTTTGACCTATGAGCATCAGTTTACATAGATTCACAATGGTACCAACAGTGGTAAAGTCTTCAGTCGTCATCTTGCCCTGGCAATCCCTAAACTTCTTCGTAAATGCCACTCATCTTCCACAGCTTCAAAAATCTAACTCCTCCTCGTCACTTTCAGATTTCACCAACTGTGAAATGCCTTGGGACATTAAAAACACTATGTGCAAGGGTTATGGTGTTTCTGGAAAAAGAAATGTGTTTGGCTAGTAATGTGGCTGAATTGAAATGTATAACGTTGTCAGTTATCAGTTTTTTGCAATTTCCGCTGAAATACACGACACGGATTTAGGAAGTCGAGGGAATAGCTCTTGAACAGTGAGTGATCAGCAGCAGTCGTGTAAGAGTGTGTCAACGATGGTCATGTTGCAGTTGCTGAAATGGATGAAGGACTGGAAGAAAAGTTAGAATTGAGATTGCTCATGAGGAAGGAGAAGAATTTTCCAGAGTTTGATCACCAGCAGGGAGATGATGTCGATGGCCTCAAAAGATAGTGAAACCCTGTCATTATTTAGGATCAATATTGGGAAAGTAGTTGAAGTGGAGTCTGAAGGCAACTCGTAAAAGTAGGCAACACAGGACAGTTGAAGTCACCAAGTAGTTTATGGAGTATAAAGGATGGGAGGTATATAAAACAAGTTATTCAATGACTCCTCTTTAAAAATCTGTGTAGTTCTAACATTCACATACTTGTATGTTGACTTTGTAAAATCTTCAAACAGTTCTATCATGCAATTGAGAACTGTCATTACTTAATTAACTTTGCAAGTAAGTTATGACAAATTGTGATTTTTTTTTAATAACCTAAGACATCAATGTTAATGAAACATGGATCATTGGAGGAAAACTAAGCAATGCAAATATAACTGGCTTATATTGTACTTCTCTAACAAATTGATTGTTGAATCCACAATATTTATGAGAAAAGACATTAGGAAAATACCTACAAAAATGCTCTTGACTAATTAACCTGTTCAACTCAAACCCAAGTCTCCTGGCCTAGAAGTAAGAAGACCACCACTGCACCACAAGAGCCTTGTAAAAGGGTGTTTTTGTATTCCTAGAGGACTATCATACCACTTTCACTTAATTTAGTTATCCTATAAATTTACTAATTCCTTACTGGAGTTGTCATCAAGATCAGTTCCAACAATATTTTCGAATGTAAAAATTAAACTACTGGAGCTTCCAGAGGAGACTCCACTTCTTAGACATTTCGTTTAAGAGGACATAGTTTTACATTGTTACAATGTCAGTGAAACTTTGATCATCTTGGTGAGATTCTGCAAAACAGACATGATGGTGCTAAGAGCAGCTCCTAACGTTTAACTCTCGAAAGCAAGTGGTGTCTGAGGAATTTAGTTGAGATAAACCAACACCACAAGGCATTCAACATTAAACATCATTACCAACTAATTTCTATTTTTCAGCAATAAAGAGAGATTGCTAACCATTAGTCTGAATATAAAACTTTCCCCTACCATTATTCCAAAAGAAAAAAAAAATTCAATACAGTTGCTTGATGGAACATAAACGTTTGGATGCATTGACTATTAGATACACTCACAGAGTTGCTTCGTTTCCTTTTCCAGCAATCTGGATTAAGGCGTTTTTGTTCCTCTGCCAGAGCCTTGGCTTCCATTGTATAAATTCTCCTCTCTTCATTTTTCATCATTTTCCACTTGTCACCTAAAATTACACTGATGGCCCTGCAATATACACAATAGTTGTATCACTGGGCTTAAAAACGAAACATTCAGTGCATACTTTCGTATTTGTCTGTTAAATAAAATCTGATCATACTGGTTTCTGTTACACAAAACTATCAATAGTCTAGTAAATAATTTATGCACTGATGATACAAAAGTGCATATTAAAATGCAAAAATTAAATTAAATGCATCACAATATTATAAGTTGTTTTGAACTTGGCATCTTTAAGACCATTGTTTAAAGTTAGACGCACAGAGTCCAGTTTTCAGTGATTTTCAATCCGAGGAATGCCCTTTAAATGCATTAACTGTTGTTTGAATTTTATTTAAAAACTTATTCTAATTCTGGTTGTTAAATGAATATGACATTGCCTCATAGCATTCCAACTTCAGCTGGAAAATATGGACAGGAGTCGTCTCACCTTCCAGTAATCATGCCTGCACGTCTAATCACCCACCATCTACAACTGCAACCTGTACCAGTCAATGTACTTTTAGGCTCATAGGGAAAATTAGCAACGGAAGATCTTTGGTGAAGTTCCACTGATCAAGGAAAAAAAAAATACATTTTTAGGAAGAGAGCAGTAACATTTCTATTTTTAATCACCTTCCACTTTTTGGAAAAATAAGCTTTTTTCTAACAGCTGGCAATAAAAATGCAACATAGATCACGTCAGATTACCTAGAATAAAAAGCAAGCACCTTTTAAAAATCCACTGACCGCTCTGCTGCTATAGTTTCCTTTCCAAAAGGAATTTTGTTTCTACCACTCTATCATCTCAGTAAAACTAGTCTGTTTAAAATCTCAATTTTCCACTCAAATCAAGTGCATATCATTTCCAAACAAAGGCTACCTACTTCAACTTCGTAAAAATGCCTGCCTCTGCCAAATGGGCTGCCAGACCGTAACCTGTGCCTTTAGCTCTGTGATTCCAATGCTAAGTTCCAACTGTGTTTGACTCTTTAACACTGTAATATATACGGAGAAGAAAACTCTATTTTTATTAAATGAAATCTTCATACTCTACCTCCGGCAAGGATTGCATTCTCTCAGTTTCCCTGTCTCCATCTGTTCCAAGTATGCCACCTTCCACCAGTGTTCCTCCAACACAATCTCCTTTTACTCAAAAGATTCCACCCCCACTGTGGTCAACAGCCACGTCCAATGCATTCCCCACACTTCTGCCCTCACCCTTTCCCTGGACAACAATAGTGCTTCCCCTTGTCCTCACTTTCTACCTCACTAGTCTCAAACTGAACTAGTTCCATTTGGCCCATATCCCTTTAAAACCCTTCCTATTCACATACCTGCCCAAAATGTCTTAAATATTGTAAACTGTACCTGCATCTACCAGTTCTTTAGCAGTTCATTCCATATACTTGTATTCTGTTTGCTTTGCTCAGCAGAGAGAAACCACTTACTCCCTTTCACCCTGAATTTACACCCATTTTACATTTCTATTCCTCCTTCATTGCAAGGAATCAACTCTTGTACTGGGCTTTCATCTGTTCACCTCACCCCCTTCTCCATCTCTGTCAAAATTATAAATACCACCATTTTCCAACACCTTCAAGTACCTAAAAATTCATATTGGACTCAAAACGGTAACTGTTTCTTGGCCTAGAAATGCTGCCAGACCGGCTGTGTTTCTTTAGCATTCTTTATATTTACTGCAAATGAAAGGTTCAATCAGTATGTGATGTTCAAGGAATCTATACCACAAATTAATTGGTGGTCTGCCATTTAATTAAAAAGGGAGGACAAAAATTCTTTACAATACTGTAAACTCTTTCATTTTAGGCCAGACTGGTTTGTAAGGTGGATGTATGAGAATACTATATGCAGGGATTAATAACTGACAATTACTGTTAGTTTATTGAGTGGCAGTGGTTAACAGAAAATTAAACTAGTATTGGATTATATTTGCTAATCTCTCAGAATGCATTTATATTTTTGATGAAAGTAAACCTCAATCCAAATAAGACTATAACAGCAAAATTGCAAAATGCTTATACACTTGTTGCAAAACAAGCATAACGTTTTTTAAAAAGTGGATAAAGGATCACGCTGCAAATTGAAATCACACAAATCAATGATTTAAAATCAACCTTCATTCCCACTGCTTAAGTTCTCAGAAATCTCAATACCAACATTCCAATTGCTCTGGTATCTATTAACTACACACAACAAAATGACCAAATATTTTTTCAAGCTACTGGTCAAAAAAAGATACTAGAATTACTGAATACCACAACAATTTAATTTAAAAGAAAAGCCTAAATAAGTTGGAATATGACAGTTGTTAGAGCAGTAGCTATGTAGAATATGTAGAATATCTGATGACCTCTGGTGGTATGGCAATAACTGTGTTGAACATTTTCTACAAATTTTTTGAAATTTGGACATGTAAATATGAAGCCACAACTGCCTAATGTCAAAACTAATGAGTTTATGATATCAAGTCAATTCAGATGACCTAGGTGCAAACGTGGTTCTTCATTCTTTGAATTGTATACATTCCCCATATATCAGAGTACAGGCCTGCTTGAATTTGGGAGAATTTCATGCTGAGGATGATACGAACACGCTGCTTCATGTTGTCCCTTACTTTGATATCGTTTTTTAAAAAAAAAACAAAAATCTGCATTGCTTTCTTCTAAAACTGACCCTAAAGCCATATACACTGGTAAGGAAGGCTGCGAAGTGTGGTGGGTGAGAAGTGCACAGCGTTAGATTGCTGCTTTTTCAGCATCAACCACAGCCCATACAATCATAACACCAAACATGGTGAGGAAAGGCCATAAATCTGAAAAATAATCACTATGTTCCTCTCTCTCAAGATATTCATCCAGTGCTAAACTGGATGTTACTGAATTTCTTACATTAATGGTAGTTGTCAAATACCTTGCAAACATGGAGGAAATTTGGCAGTTGTTCCTCACAGTTCTGTTTCACAACCCAACTGGGAAAGCTGCAGTATCGTGCCTGGGTGGTTTATACTATGAACATTTATAATAGTTAATTTGATTGTATTTTCAAGTTTATATTTTACCACCAAAAACCTTTATGTTCTACTTATGAGGGGTCTTTTTTCCCCCTGCAGGGTTAGGCCCATACTTTTGCAGAATGAAACATCAAATACCTGATGTACCAAATGACTCGTTTTTTTGGACTGTAAACTCTCTATGTAATATGTAAAACTGTATCATGGTTCCTTACATCCTGATATTCATTTGTAAATTCCTATCTTATTGTTTCTGAACTGGGGTAAAACCCAAGCTTTAACTAATAACATCTTTGATGCTTTGTCTAATCTGACCTACTTTACTTGGATTTACTGATTAAAGGTCCAACTTAAGGATCAAAAAACCTACAGCTGGAAACGAGAAACTGGAACAGGCTCTGGAAATTCAAATGATAAAAAAGTAAACTATTGCTTGAAACAGCGCCATTATTTTAAAACATGACATGCATGCTATCCTTTCCACATCTTAAAAAGACCTATAGAGAAATCCACATTGTTGGATATGTTGTCTGTGGATGATTTTTAAACCAAGATTCCATCAGTCCCCTTTGGCAGAAGTGCAAGATTACAATATTTGAAAAAAAAACACGGTGTTCTTCCACTAGGCTTGGAAACATTTTCTCCTCAGCTAAACAATAAACATATCATCACTGTTTATGGGATCTGGTGTGTTGTGTGGAAATTGGCTGCTGCTGAGTTTTGATTTAGATATTAAAATACATTGACGAATCTTAATGATTGCAATTTCAAGTGATTAAAGTTTTAATATGTTGGTTAGGTTAAATTAATTGTCTTTTTCTTAAAAATAAAGGAGATACTATATTAATCAACAAGTCCTACAGAAAATAACTCTGTCTATAGCATTTCCAATTAAGTGTAGACTAGAAAGAGCCAGCCAACTATACAATTTATTTCTCCAAACAACTATGCTTAATAACACGGAGGCTAACAGCTCTCATCTTTATTGATGAGCTAAATCTGACAGCAAATTTGAGCTTGCACACATGCAGTAAAACACTGCAATTGAAGCACTGAAAAGGTGCAATTCCTTGTCCAACTCTTACCAAAAGGTCCTGAGGGGACACTGCATGGCCTGGTAACAACAAAATGCCAATCAAAAGTTTAAAAAACCCTGAGCATCTGTAAGCCTAATGAAAGGCATGTGCCATCTCTTCATTGCTAGTTGGAAAACATTGCCAGTACCAAGACTTCTCTCTTTTCGAAAGAAGGGGTGACTAGTAGAAGCTTTTGATTGGCAGTAAGGGATGAGATATGTACAAATTTCTTTCCTGATTAGAGTTCCAGAAACAGTACGTATATATTTAGGACAAGAAAATCTAAACTCAACAATGTAGGTTTGGCTACAGTGCAAGTTATTGAACTGGTAAAAATTATGTAGCCCTATCTGAGCAGTTTAGGCACCCAAGTCATGGCACTTTGGTTGGACTATTTTTAAACTGTATCCAGTATGTCTTGTCTGAGTTTTATGTGCTTTCTGATATGAAATAGATGCTTCATAGTGCCGTTGACTCATAGCAGAACAACCAAGAACTACTAAAATTTGCAAATGGAGGCATGTCCAAACAGAGGTTGTGGATTATCCTTCATTTGCATACATTGAAGATTCATCCATCATTCAAAAGAGGCCCACAAAAGCTAGAGGCTATGGCATGCTTGCTTCATACGTCTCAAGAAGTAAATAACAGCATCCTGGTACCTGAAGAAATTCATGGTTTTTACTTTGTAAACAATGTTATATAGAAATGAAATAGAAAAATGAAGAAAACAGGTGAACAGGCAACACAGATCAATGGTCTCGCCTGAAGTAAATATTCAATTCCCTACAAAGTGGGTAAATACTTGCCTGACGAGTTGTTTGAACAGTGTCTTGAATCTAGTTCCCTTGAAGAGTCAAAGGGTAGCACCTGAAATTACTGTTAGAATTGGGTTTCCCCACAAATTACAAGATTGTGAAGCACAAACCACAGCTTTAGGCTGAAGATGGCCATGACAATTTGACACTAAATTTCTATAAATGCAAAGTCATGCAAGAATTCCAGGCTTGTATTTGTATAAATACAAGATTTGTATAAATTGGCTGTTTGAAAACTTTAAGTACTTCAAGAATTCATACTCTTGAAGACAAAAGGATAAGAACATAACAAAGATTTCACAATTAAGACTTGAAATAAAGTTGCTCGATTTACAAGGGAAACCAGCACTTGTTCATAATTAGCTCCCGGATAGTGGATGTATTCATCTGCTATTTTTGATACATTCATGGCATTTGTGCTGACAGAGGATCTCCAGATCTAAGTGAGATTATACATGTATATTTTAATCTCAATAGTTTAAAATCCAAAAACTCAAAAAAAAAAAACAGGTCAGTCTTTCCAAAACCGTGATTTTAAACCAGTGCGCATCCCCTGGAGTGTTGATGGAAGTCTGTTACTATGGCTTTCAACCAGAGAGAAAAGAGAGTTCAACAGAATCTGGGATGAGCAAGTGTTTTTTCAAATTTGGTTTTTGGGCAGTCAAAATGAAACCTGACTGGGGACAGAAGCAAGTGAAGTTTCTCCGGCAAAATGGAGATTGTTCAGAGCATTATGGAGATGAGTTAGTTACCTCAGTGAAAGGGTGTAGTTTGTGAAATTATCAGAGCAGAAGTGTTCAGATATAATTCTGCAGATTATTAAAACGGGAAAATGTCTAAGCTCTCAGTTGTAAGAGTGGTCAAGGGAAAAGGCTTCTCAGCTTACATGACCAAAACTGGGAAGGGGCAGTCAAACCTACAGATTTACTAGGGAACAAATTTCCCTATTTTGCTAATTAACTGCAACATGATGGCATTGTGGAGGAGAGGGATTTTTTTGTTTGCAGGGTGTTTTGAAATATTTCAAACTGTTATGTACATAGCTTGGATTGTTTTATTTTAATTTTTGTTATGAATTTGTTTTTGTTGAAATCAAATCTGCAGCTTTACAAGCTTGTCTTTCAGTGAAATATTGCCACATTAATTTAAAAAAAACACAAATATGACCTATCAAGCTGGATTTCGTTAGGATATCTGTCTTGTCCAGTAGTAACAACAGCTGACATCATTATACTTCGTTGTACTACTTGTGTTATGATCCAACACATCCAAGGTAATAAATTCATTAGCAACATCAGGCAAGCCTTTGAGTATTCACTGTTTTGAGGAGTGATTTAGATCACTATGTAACTGCAATACCAAACTTTAACACAATGTGCATTATACATTTCTGTTCCATTGACAAACTCAGGAGGCAGAAGTTCTGCATGGATCTGAGTACTAAAGATGTCAACTCTGGACATGGAAACTACTCAGTGTAGGTTATCGGGACCTAGTAGAGCCCAGCACATTGATATATGGCAGATAGTTGATTCAGGAGGATAGTGACAAGCATCTCAATGGAACATAGCATTACAGGGATGTTTCCCCAACATCAGTCATCCTTGCCAGGTCCTTTGTCAAAACTCAAAAATTGGGCAGATCCTGTAGGGGGAGGGAGCGAGGAAAAACACTGATTTGGGAGGAGTTAGAGATACAACCACTTATCTCGAATTCCCCCTGCGACAATCAGAAATGTAATCAAGAATAAAATAATGCAATCCTCCAAAATATTTATTGGCCTTTTTGATTAGTTTTTATAACTATTGTATTGCAAAATATATCTTAGAAAGCTAGCCATATGAAAGCAAAAATATGATAACTGGAAATACTACAGCAACTCTGTTCTTCCCACCATCTCCCTCACCCCACCCCACCCCACCCCATACGCAATAAACAGAGGGATTGCTACAGCAAGAATTTATCTCAAAGCAAAAAACAAAGTCTTTGTACAAATGCAACAAATAATACAACATAATTGCTAATGAGCCTTGTGCTTTACTGTATTAAAACCTACAAGATTTATAATTGAAGTTTATATATTACCAACCTGTTGTCCTTTCCTGGGTACATCTGAGTGTATTCAACCCTATACTTTTTGGCAAAGAGCATGAAGGCATTCATTGGTCTCTTGCATTTGTTATTTGTAGGAGATGTGGTGCTCAATGTGCTTGCTGTCCCTGAGGTTAGGCTTTTACTGGATTTATTATATGAATTACAAGGCAGGTGTGGTGATCCAGAAGGCACAGAGCCAGTGATCTGTTCTGATTTCTCGCAGTCTGGACCGCTGGTACTTCCACTTGTCTGGGAAGCACGACGCTGGCGAGCCATACTACTTAGTACATAAACAGCAGAGGAATCCAGTGGTGTAAAGTCATAGCTGTAACACAGTGCAAAGTAATAATTTTAGTAAAATTACAAATAATTATTTTCAAAAAATCCTAGCTTTTAAATTAAATATATGCCTTTAGATATTGCATGGGGAAACTCCTATTGGTTTGTCATGCACAATTAACCTGAAATCACTACATATTAAATTTTATTTTAAGTTATTTTTTCCACAGATTGTGCGTGCTCTTGGCTAGGCCATCATTTACTGCTCACCTCAATGTCCTTCGGAACTGGTTACAAGCCATATCTTGCATCTATCTGTACTTCACGTAATCCTTTCCCCATTTCTCCATTATCAAGAAAACTGGAACTACACCTTCCTACCAGTGATGCTATAGCACCCCAATTTCATAACACTCAGCTCCACACTCTGCACTGAGGGAGATTCTGGTATTCCAAACACTAACTCTCCAATTCCCAAAATGCAATCGTTTTTTCTATTTGTATTACGGAACTCTTGGATGGGTGCATCCCGTTCTACTAAATTTCAGCCTCTGTAACCAAATTACTTTGCTGTACCTCCACATAGCCGTACAGCGCTAACTAGAAACACATAACTTGCTTGTCTTCAACTACTTTATAGAATCAAGCGTTAGTTTATTGAAGTGTCTAAGAGATTAAGTGAAAATAGAGTCAGAATTACAAAGTCACACAGATTTTCCCTATGTGCCACTATCAGTGGGGAAACTCAAACAATATTATTTTAAGTTGGTCTGATAAGTTGTGACAAACAAACATTCTCGAGTGCTAAACCTGTTACACTTGAACATGACATAATCGTTAAAAAAGGTCTAATAATTAATATGCTTTCAAAAGAAATTCTTCACAAACAAAATAGATTAAGTGTCCCCTTTCTTTGGTGTTAAAATTCCAATGATTCAATCTGGATACTGAGCTACAGCTAGTGTGTTACAATTTGAAACATGTATAGCACAAAGTTTTAATTAACTGGCACTTGTGGGACCAGGGGTGTGCCAGTTGATCAAATATTCCAGAAAATCAAGAGGTCCACATAATGAACATAAAAACACACACCAATAGAAATGTAATGCAGGGGTATACACATTGCTGTTACACCTTATTAATAGCATACATAACTTAAACAATAACGCAACTTTGTCTTAAATAAAGTTTATTGGCCAAGAGCCTTCTCACTCACACCCTCAACTGACTACTCAGACATCACAGTAGAGCATGGTATTTTAGGAGAAATTGACTCGAAATCAAATCAACTGTTGATATTTCCTGAGGCCATTCAATTGAAGAAGTATATTTTCATTGAGGCAAATAAATGAAAAAATCTAATTGGACAGAATATTACATTAAACTTTGTGGTATTTGGAATATGTAATTTTTGCCAGTTTGCTGTTGTCACAGTTGACCTAACAGGATAGCACCATTTACACAGTGCTGTGAGCAGGACAATGCATGCTTATTGTCTACTTGTACTGATTAGGAGGAAGTAGATCTATACATTTGAGCAAAAGGAAATTTTGCTACGTAATAAATTTAGACGTAGAAATTGTCAAATGAAAATTGCTTATGTAGACCCGTCACAAGATAATTCTGTCATCCTGCCAGAACTGCACCGCCCAGCTCCTTACATTCTATGTAAAGTAACTCTATTTCTTTGTCTGCATACTATGAATACATTTTTCAACAGAAAAGCAAATGAGACAGCGAAGAAAATGTCAGAAGAAAAATGCAAGAAAGAAAAATGCAAGAAAGAGTCATGATTGTTCAACACAGTTGTGCCTTGTACTAAATTGTAACTCATTTATATGTCAAAAATATTTACAGGGCTTTATCAAAATGGCAAATATCAAAAAGTACACAAAGGCAAATAAAAAATTGATTTTTAAAACTATTTTTTTGCTCCAGAAGTAGAAGTACCTTGAATCTTGGGTCTTTAAACACAATCTAGTGCCCAATTGTGAAGACTCTTATGGTTGGTGGGTGTGAAAATTAAACATTGCAAACAGCCTTGGAAAAACAGTAACAGCAAAAAAAAATGATGTTTTCAAATAATAAAATGACCTCCATCTAAACAGGGACCTTCCGATCCCTAAAGCACAGTTTACTGCAAAATACTATTGACAATTACCCGAGAAAATAGAATTTGCACATTGTATGGAGATACGTGCAAAGGATTAAATTTAGCACAGGAAAATAGTTAAGGTTTACATACATCATATATTTTTGAATGTTTAGATTTTCATCATTTCAAAATTGCTTTAGTATTTCCTGACTTAATTTTCCAAACTTAGTCCGAGAGGAAGAGCAGATACGTTTATTCCAATGCAAGTGTTCAGTGAATCGGATCAAATTTTTAAACAGTTAATATGCACAAAAGAGGAGAATTAGGCAAATTGTGTGAAATTTTGCCTGTGCTTCTGAGCAATTCCTTGCCCTCTGCTTTGCAGTCCTCTGAAGACATGTGCCAAGATCAAAAACTTAACACAAGGTAAAAAATTTGATGAAAATGCACATCCCATCGTTTTACGGCTCATAATGTTGCTTCACCAATGCACTGCATTACCAGCTTAAACACACTTGGATACAAAAATAAGCCTCTAACTAAATCAATTAACATTTCAGATTAGTCAGCAATTGTAAATCACTGTAGCACTATGTGTATTTAAAAAGTACAATAAAGTAACCTTTGAACCGATGAAACTAAGTACAACCGAAGATCAAGGTTCAAATTTTAGCTCAATTGCAATATTTATCCTGTCTTTGGTTCTCAAAGAGAACATTATAGTTGATGTTAAATTTTGAAATCCAACACAAATGGAATTCCAGCTGTATCTGACGATTCCAACACAACTAATGATTAAATAGTATATAAAGTCAGTCTTACAGATCATTTTAGGAATATCCGTTTTTAACATCTTTGAGGACATACATCTTTATTAAGTAATTTTATAATTTTAAATACTGGTATGATTTAGAGTTAAATTAAATAATTAAACTAAAAACTTTTAATCTAAGTTGTTTATACCAAGGATTTCAGGATACATTGTATTATGTATTAAACTCAAAATATCATTTGTAATTAAAAAATTATTTGCTAATAAATAACAGATCAAGATAAATATATTTTATCACCTCCTAAATGTGTCAAAAACTCCAGAATCATCAAAATTGTTGGCATCTGGATGCCCGGGAGGTAGACAGACATCTCCAACTTCCATTTCACAACATGGAATTCCATGATGAACCACTGTTAAGCTGGGGTAAAAGGAAGACCATCCTGTATTTAGAGGAAAAAAAAA